>NW_020825280.1:0-65486 GCF_003286155.1 Drosophila erecta
GTAAGCATAAAGCTATCTCCTGTAGTAAAAGCATATGGGATTCAAAATCCTCAGACAAAACTAATAAGTCGTCAAGATAAACAAATACTCTATTCCTAAGATGAGCTGGAATGAAGACGACAAAGAGTTTGAGCCGCGTTACATAGACCAAAGGGCATCATTTTATACTGATATAGCGGTCTATTCGGTATTGTAAACGCAGTGTATTGCTTAGAATTTTCGTCGAGTGGTATCTGCCAATATGCATGCTTCATGTCGATACCACTTATGAATTTAGCTGGTGGTAACCGGCTTAAGATGCCGTCTATATGAGGTAGAGGATATGCGTCTCGCTGAGTAACCTTGTTTACCTCTCTAGAATCAAGACATAGACGGTACTTGTCTCCTTTCTTTACTAACACGCAATTACTACTCCAAGCGCTAGTTGACTCTTCGATAACATCTAAGGCTAGCATGTTATCCACTTAAGCGAACATCAGCTTTTCAATGGCTGGTGAAACTGGCCAATGCCGTTGTTTAACAGGACTCGCATTTCCTACATTAATGCTATGTGTGGACAAAGTAGTACGACCTAAACCTTCGGAAGCAAAGGATGGAAATGTTTTTATTACTGTCTCCAGCCGAAGTCTTTCTCCTTCGTTCAGCTCATGATATTTTGGAGAATCTTCATCATCATCCAAGGTACCGATGTCTAATTCAGCAATGGTCGGATTGCTCGTAATTTTATTTAATAATCCAAACTTTTGCCAAAAATCAATGCCTAAATATACATCCTGTTGAAGTTCTGGTATTATAAATAATTCAAGATTGTCTATCGTATCTCCATACTTAATGGAAGTTATAAGTTTTGACACTACTTTGGTTTTTGTTCCGTTCGCAGCGCGAATTTCGCCAGAAAATTTTTTTACGTTGTTGTGTTTAAGGAAGTTCTGAGCAGCTAATCCGCCTACACAACTTATTTTTGCTCCAGAATCTAATAAAGCCTTGTAAGTCTGACCCTCTATATTGATATCCGTATAGAGCCTTTGGTCAGAGCTAAGTACTATAGCGGAAATAAGTTTCTGTCGGTCACGACGAACCTTCTTCCAAAATTCTCTCAATCGGCTAGTAGATCGTCTGGGTTTTAAATGAGTCCCTATACTATCTACTTTACTAAATATTTCTCTACGCTTATTATTGTAATTTTGAATTCTAATGTGTAAGGGTATAAAAGAAAAATGAATATCAGGCTGACCTAAGGGTTTTATCTCCTGAAATTCACGGGCTTCAGTGGTTGACCTTGACTTAGCAACTTCTGAATCTACGGATGTATCTTGTTGCTCAGAGAAACATCCTTTGGTCGGTTTCCCGGATTACCGTTTGGACAAGTCGGCTTGTACTTTTCTTTAAGTCCGCAACCGTAACAAAATATAATTCTTTTAGCCATACAATCATCGAATCTGTGGCCTTGGTTGTCACAATTTCAACAAGTTGTGGTATTTCGACGTTGAATTTGGTTTACTTCTTCACCTACTCTTACTAAACCTGTTTCCTCTTCTTTGGTGGTTAATTCTGCCACGCAGGAGCGATAGGGTTTCGGCTTAAACGTCCTGACATTGTTATAAAACTGTTCATGCCTGCGCACTTCGTATCGGAGTTGTGTTCTGTTTGGGATTTTAAGATGCAACAACTCATGATGTAAGCTAGGCTTCGAATTTCTAACCAATAACTCAACTAATTGTGTTTCGGAAACTCCGTTTTGCAGTCTGTCAATCAACCGTTCCATGGTTTCCTGGAAATCTTCAAATGCTTCATTTCCTCCTTGCTTGCGTTTTCGGATTCCCTCCCAAATATCATAATCTGTCTCTATATCTTCGAATCTCTTCCTAAATTCGCCACAAAATGTGTTCCAATCGAAATTTGGATTGTTTCGATGAAACTTCCAATACCAATCGCTTGCTTTTCCGGCAAACAGAAGGTACAAATGGTCGCATAAAAGTCCATAATCATTACCTAGATTTTGTTTGGTGAGTGAGCATATCCTGTAAATGAATTCATCTATCCTGATGCTTGTTTTGCTACCGTCGAACTTTAATCCCCATTTTTGAATGATTCCTGATACTTTTTCCGGGCTAACATATGAGCTTGCATTGCTCCTGTTTCCGCCTCTTTCTTCTACATTATTGTCTAAATTCTGAGAATACCGATTTTGATTGGAATTGTTCCTGCTCAAATCTGTATTTGGTTGGACACTGTCAGGTGTGTAATTTGTCTGTGTGGGCTGAGATAATTGTAAGTTGTCTAAATGGCTTTTAATAGATGTCTCTATAGTCTTCCCTAAATAAGAGGTAAGGTTATCCATGAGTTGAGCCTGTTGTTGGCTAACAGTAAACTGTATAAAGTTCATCAACTCTGGTTGAGTACTAAGAGTCATACTGGAATTCGTTGGAGGTTCTGTTAAGATCCTATCCAAATTTCCTCTGTAAGTATTTCTGGTAGACACTCCTCGTCTAGGAGGTGTACCTCGGATCCTGCCTGATCTGGTATTTCTCCTTAATGGGAAAATATCATTATTATCTTGACATTCGCTTACGCCGGATGTGCCAGCTGTTGCAGCATCTAATTCAGCGAACACAGTGTTATTAGAGTGAGATAAATTCGATTCGTTGCAATCTGCATTGCAAATTGGACATGTTTGTGTACTTTTTAAGTGGTTTATAATGCACTTTTTATGAAATGTATGCCTGCACGATGTTGTTGCTGACATAACGGTTGGTGCTAAGATTTCTTTACATATGGCACAGCTATTTTCAACGCCTTGTGAAACTTCAACTGCATTACCTGCACTATTCTTGGCTGCCATGTTATTGTTGTTAAGATATGTTGTAATTATTTGGTTTGTCTTTCTTTATGTCGATCACTTCTATCAGAATCTTAGTTGTATCTCTATTTGTTAGTGGATTGTAGCTGGTCTATTGCCTCATGCTTTTATTTACTTGAAAATCGGACAATATACGGACTTATTGAAGTGTAAGTATAATGTATTCCAAAAAAATCAAATTGTAAATAAAGTTGAGTAAAGAAACGTATGGTGATGAGCTTCTGTGGATTCGAAACAGTTCCACTTGGTCGATCAATTCTCTTTCAAATTAACTCGCATGTTCCTAAGTTTTACTATCCCTTCCAAATAGATGGTCTCAATCCAATATGTTAATTTATTGGAATTAGGTATATTGTGTTTTAACTGTGGATGGATTACTTTAGAGCTTAGTGTGCTATAATAAGTTAAGGACTTTTCGAGCTTCACGTCTGAGCCAAAAATGTGTAGTACTTGTCGTGCCCCACGTTGGGCGCCAAAAATGTGTAGTGTACGTAGTTCGATAGATTTTTAACTAGTTGGCCTTTTAATAGTGGGTGGTAATTACTAATAAAGAGGATCTTGTACTTCCTTCGCTAGGGATGCGCACTCTTGCTATGCTCGGGTCTAGCTCGCCGTAGGTCGGGGTTCTTTTAGCTTAGGATAGTACGAAACGCTACTACATTTAATAAGTGCGTCTTACTTATAAACAATATTCAAAACTGGATTAACGATTAATAAAAGAAATGGCTTTATATTGATACTAATGATACACGCCGACACGTGTGAAGATAAGCTACAGATTCTGATAAGTATTGGGAATTTTGGATGTTAATAATTCCCTATGTCTTTATCCTCCCTACCATGACAATGCTACTTAAAATATTTACATTGTCCCTTGGCCAAGTTCAAAATAACTCTACCACATATTTAAGAAAGTGTTCAACATAAGTACTCGACAAACCATTAAATCTATTTATTCACAATTCATTCTTTTTCAATATATCTTCAATCATAATCATAATAAGCGGTTTCATTAAATCTCTTTTACAAACTAACAAATTTAAATCTACGCATAATTATCCTAGTCATTCTCTAACTCTTCATTTTCGTTTATATTCAATGGGTAAAATAAAGTATATAAAAGTAAAGTATAAAGCAAATATATATAAGTAATTGAATATAAAATTAACAGTTATAGTTACATAATCTTTAGTCAAATGCAGATCTTATTTTATTTAGACGTTCGAGTGGCATTTTTTTAGAATTTTAATATAGGTTATTCATAATAATGTTTTTATCATTGTTGTTGTAGTACTCACGACCTTAAATATCCACTCCATGATGTGCGTAAAGTTGGGCCCAAGTTCACGTTGACATTGTCGAGCTGTAGGTCAAACTTTAAAGGTTCTAAGTTAAATTCCTATTAAAATGCCAAAAGTTCCGTCAATCTGCGAGTATTTAATTCATTGTAAATCGCAATACAAAAGAAAATCAATTATCAAAACAAAACAAAACACGAAATATAACTGCAGCACTGCAGCGATAAGACCTTAGGAGACCGCTGGCTGCTACACTGCGCTGCGATAAGACGGAATCATAAAGTTAGACCTCCGTTGGTCATAGGAGATGATCTTCCTTGCGTAACGTTGATGATGTCCAAATATAATTAAATCTGATCCGGTCGTCTAAACTTCTGCATAGCTGAATAATCTGGATGAACTGCAGCCTTCCAATATATTTGGCTGGTTATCATTCGGCAGGTGGCTGGTTGCGTAACTTGATGGCTGAAGGTTATGTCGCCTCGTGGCCTCTTCTTGGAGCGAACGGGGTTTAAACCATGAGCTGATGCGGGGGTCGACGAGACGGGGGGGTAGTCGGCTGTAGAGCAACCAAATGCTCTTCTATAGGCCTGGCCTTCCTTACGCCTTGGGGTCGAATCTCTTTGCCACTTTCACACAAATCGCACACGGAAATTTATTGAAATATCCCACTCTTATTTTTGTGAGATTGGATATATATATAACTAATTATATTTCCACGTGTATGTGAAGTTTAAATGGGCAGCTTCAAAATTGTGAGCGTTCGCCACGAAGTTTAATCCGATAATGAATTAAGCTCTGGGAAGCTGCATGCCGGTGGTCGCTGTTATAGCTTTTCTTTTCCTAACTGTACAATCGTACGATCATATTCTGTCCTGATTGGTCTAAGACAATTCTCTCACTTTTTGTTTTACACAAAAGCTGCTATAATTTAGGGCGAGGGTGTCTTGAAGAGTTATTGCAGTGTAAAGTTAAGTTGGTCACTACAAGCCGCAACCAAAACCCAGCCTCTAGGCAGGCACATAGTCACGTAGTACATAAGAATTCTTTTTCCATACGTATGCAAATTAATGTATTCCTCCGTCGGGATGTATCCTGTGGTCTCCAGACGGTGTGGATATTCCTTCCTGTGGTATTCGGTACGATGCTGCCACCAGGGATTAATAGCTTCTTACGAAGTTTAGGTTGGAGGGCGTGACTTTGCCCTCTTCGTCGATCGCTGGCCTTTGGGCTCAGCGAGAATGTTCAAAAAAAAAAATGGTATATTTACGGCTGTTGCCGGAGTGAATAGCTGCTCTTTATTAAAGCTCTGGCTTAAGACTAAATACAAAAGAATATGAAAAGTGTGGATCTACTCTGGCTCCAATGCATCACGCCATAAACCCATGGTCGGCAAGCCGACTCAGCATTTATGCAACATAGCTCGGTACCCCGGATAAGGGGTGTCCGTTTGCTGTTGCAGACCGTTCGTAGCGCGGAGCGCTGAATTCAGTTGGGGCGCGTCAGCATTGTTTATATGAAGTACTTAGTGTTTGTGTATTTTTGACATAAATGTTGGTGCTCTTAGTTGTTAACTACTCCCCCTCTAAGAATATTGTCATAAGACCGTCCTCGGTTATATTGAGTTTATCGATGGTTTGTTGAATATCAGCGGAGGCTCGCCTTCTCCTTAATGCCAGAAAAAGGATGAGTGAACCAATCAGACCAATGTTAAGGACTACTCCAGCCGCAAACCAAAGTTTGGGGGAACCCGCGGCGTCAACCTCGTCTTTGAACCCTTGGATAAAGCGCAGGTTGTCGTTGTTCATGCGGTGTAGTAAAGGCATGCTCAGTGCCTGGTCATGGCCGAAGATGTTCAGTAGTGGCGATCTTGCTACGCCAGACTGCTTGTCTATTGTTTTCCGGAAGTTTACGAACTCCGTTCCGTTGATGGTAGCTGATCGTTCGAATGTAACAAGATGTGTTCCTTTGACGAGCACCTCTGCGCCGCCGTCCGTGCTGATGCGGGCTGTTGCCTCGTTGATGATAACGTCATCTATAGGCATTACTGCCCTAAGGTGACTGGATTGCGTGTGGCATTGGGCTGTATTTCCCGCATGGAGTGAGCGGGCGCAGGTTTCGCGTCGGGTTCGCTCGCAGAAAGTGCTGTGCGTGGTTTCCATGCACTCGGTGACCTCGCACTCTGCCAAGGTGTCTTCATCGAGTCGCAGGATTGTCTGATAGTGTGATACCGGGTATACGAGAACCTTCTTATATCTGACCTTCACCCTAGGATAGGCTATTAGTATGTGAATAATGCTATCGGACTGAAGAACCCTAATCTAAGAGGCTTCTAATAAGCTAACTATTGGAGTGTCTTGTTCAATTAATGAGCTCAAATCGGCATGATTAAGGATTGTGGGATTTACTATGTTAGCTTTAGCCAATGTTATTGTGAGAATTAAATTTTGGATCTCTGTTGTCAGCATTCCATTTCTCGCTAGTAATGCCTCGTACAAATGCGGGGTGTCGACCAAGTCGTTGTTTCGGGCTTTAATAATTTTGTTCATGGTGTCGGTCAGTTTGTTTATTTGTATTTGGGTTTCGGAATTTATATTAATTTGCCTGGAGTTGGAATCTATTAGCTGGGCTTCGGTCATTTTGATCTTTAGAAAATCTGAGGCGTCGGGAGTTCCCGCAACTACCTTAAGAGCTGTACCTAAAAAGTCTAAGCTTCTAGCGATACGGTGGTGTATTTTTAAAACCGACAACAAGTTTATTATGTGATCTGTATCCACGTCTAACAACTTGCGCATATGCGACTGTGGAAAGGAAGCGGACAATTTCTTTATTTCATCTACCATGTAAAGATAATCAGACAGGTTGCTCGAATGCCTCAGGCAGTTACGATGCTCGAACACCAATACATCTCCATCTACGACGGGAATGTACTTGGCGTGGGAAAAGTCGGTAATCCGAGCACTTGCCACTGTCAGGGTAATGAGTGTTATGATGGCGAACCTGCAAACCAAACGTAGAATGAGACCACGGCACATATACTTAAATCTGGCTTACTACTAGGAATAGGCAAATAAAAGTGGGAATTTTATTTGAGGTTGTCCTTGTGGACCACCCTCCCCTTAATATGAACAGACGTTCCCAGGTCTGCTTGCACCTTTTGTTCTGTGCATAACGGGGTTAGCTTGTTTCCTAACCTTTTATTGTTTTTGACAAAAACTTCGTCTCCTACCTCAAAAACACGGTTTTGCCTAGCTGGGTTGCATCTTTCGATGTTGTTTTGCTGGGCCTTTACCAGCCTGTCTTTTATGCCTAGGCAGCGATCATCAGAACCCGTGTGGAGGATCTCGACTGGTTTCTCCTGAGTGACAGAATGTAGGGTCTTATTATACTCTATTGTTGCCCTCAATATTAATTCTGTCGTATCGATTTTTTTATCTAACTTAAGACACCTGGCTATTTCTGTCAAGGTACTGTGGAATCGTTCCACTTGACCGTTTGACAGGCTATGCAGCGGGGCCGCATTCACAATGTCTATGTGGTAGTTGTTTTTAAGTAAGGAGGTGATAGTCTCCGAATTGAAGGCGGCTTCATTGTCGCAATATATCGTTTTGATTTTGGGGAACAAATTTACGAGTTGAAGCAGGGGCCCCGTGACGTCCACTATTGTTCTGGACAACACTGGTTGCACTATTGCAAATTTCGAGAACTTGTCATGTTAAGAATTGCTTCCTATCAGTTGAGAAGATATCGTTGTGCAACATTTCGCCGGTATAGCCTGGTATGGGTGTTTCCCCGAGCTCTTGTTTCTTAGGGTGCCTGTCGTATTTGGCTTTGGTGCATTTTTTTTGCAATTTGCAACCACTTCCTTTGCTAGGCTGCTCATTTTGGGGAAATAGTAATCGCGGAGAACTTGCTTGGTATTCTCCTGAGCCGCCCTGTGTGCACGATTGTGCTCTGTCGTGATAATTTCCAACTGCTCATTTCTATTGGTAACGTCAATCACCATGTTCTTACAGTATCGAAACTGCGTAGCCGGGAAATGAGAAATTAAATCATGCTTAAAACTTGCCAGGGTGGGCATTCACGACTTCGGGGTTCACGACCTCCTTCAGCATTTCCAAAATGGTGCTTTTGTCGGCGAAATTGATTAAGTGGCGAGTTTTACTACGAAACAACACCAAGCTCCGCTTTAGTCGGAAATGTGCTTTTTCTATAACAATCTGATTTCTGAAGCAGTTTACCGGTTGGTCTGTCGCTTCGACCGTGTAGGTCAATGACAATTCGCTGTGAATAGTCGCAGCGTCTGACTGAGGCTCATTTTGTAGGGCATTAATGTTTTGCCTAGAAAGAGCGTCAGCCACATGGTTGTCCTTACCCGGTTTGTAGTGGATTTTTGCGTTATGATCATCAATATACGCTTTCCATCTTTTTATCTTCGGGTTTGGATTCCGATCGGACACCGCGAATGTCAACGGCTGATGGTCCGTATAAATATTTATATCGCGAGTGCCGTAGAGGTAGTGCTGTAACTTGCCTAAGGCCCACACTATGGCCAACAGTTCTCTTTCATTTGTGGCGTAGTGTGACTCGCTTTCTTTCAGGGTCCTAGAGATCATAGTGATGGGTCTTTTATCTTGCGATAAAACCGCACCAATACCGTTCGCAGAAGCATCCGTCGTTAGATCGAAGGGCTTCTTGAAATCGGGGTATCTGAGAATTACATCTTCAGAAGCCAAGATGTTTCTCAGCCTCTCAAATGCATCTCTCTGCAAATCACTGAAGTCAATAGGTGTTTTCTTCGACATGTGTTTGCTGATAGAGCCGTTTACTCCTTTCAGCAAGTCTGTCAAAGGCCTCGCTATCGCCGCAAAGTCCTTCACGAAGCAACGGTAATAACTGGCCAGACCCAAAAATGACCTTAGCTCATACAAATTTGTAGGCTCTGGGTATTCCTTTATGGCCTTTACTTTTTCTGGGTCGGTCTTTGCACCTCCATTGGTAACAATAAATCCCAGATATTCAACACTCTGCTTAAAGAAGTGTGTCTTTTCGCTGGATACCTTCATGTTGGCATTGCACAGGCTTTTTAAGACACAATCTATATGCTTGACGTGGTCATTTTCGTTTTCAGAAAAAATAATGACGTCATCTACGTAGACATAGCACGATTTGCCAATTTGTTCTCGTAAGACGTCGTCATTCGCTCTTTGGAAGATGCTTCCCGCATTCTTCAACCCGAACGGTAACCGACAAAACTCATACTTTCCGCCGTTTACCGAAAAAGAGGTCTTTTCTCGGTCATGTTCGGCCAAGTATATCTGGTGGTAGCCGGACTTTAGATCTAAGTACTTAGCTTTTCCTAAGTTCGCCAGTATCATGGGGATGTTTGGCATTGGGTACTTATCAGCGATGGTTTTTTCGTTAAGTTTCTAAAGTCTATAACCAAACGCTTATTTTTGTTCCCCAATTCATCCTGGCCTTTTTTGTCTACAACCCATGTTGGATTGTTGTACGGTTCTAATGATGCCTTTCTGAAGTAAGTCTGCGATTTCTCGCTTTACAAACTCAGATACACCCATGGGATGCGGGTATAGCTTGGAGTATACCGGCTTATCATCGCTTGTGCGAATTGTGGCGACAACAGAGGTGTTAAACGGCAGTGCCTCGTTAGAGGCTGAAAATGCCTTAGATCTGTTTTCGATCATTCCTCGAAATTGAGCTTTTACAGGCTCTGGTACGGCGATGACAACTACGTTAGTAAAATTAACATTATCGCAATTATGGTGCTGAAGCTTTTCAGAAACAGAACCATAATTTATCGTACCTTTCTGTGCGTCGAGTTTTGCTCCTACTTGAGCTAGGAGGTCAAATCCAATTATACCATCGAATGGTGTCAGTGCGTCCAAAAGAAAGAACGCAGATGTTTTTCCAAAAATATTCATTAAACATTTTTGGTGAACCCTGTTAGAGCCATGAATGGAACTAACCGTGAAAGGGGAATCGACGGACACTACATGTTTAAGCTCCTTTACGGGCTTGATGTAGTTTTTTGCCGCCCCTGTGTCGATTAAAATTTTTAGTAGTCTCCCTTGGAGCTGTCGTTCAATGAACGGCAGTCGGGAGCGCTCCCCAAAAAATTGATCTGATCATTTCCATCAGACTCGTCATCTATCTCGGTAACGGCCGCTGCGGCCGCGCCATCATACTCGCTGTCATTCTTCTCTTCAGCCTGTTGCATAGTGTTCTGCAACCTCTGACGCCTCTGACCGGTCATGCGAGCGGAGCCGAATCTTTTCTGTCCTCGAGTACTCTCGGCCTTGGCGTTTGTAGGCTGACCGTTTCCAAAGGAGGTCGGTTGCCTATGTTGGGTTACAGTGGAGCCTAACTCCATAGGCTCAGGTGCTTGATTCTGATAGCTGTTATTATTCTGGGCAAAATTATTTTGTTTACCCTGCTTCTTGTAAAAATGAGGGTTTTTCCCTAGGCTGTCCTCGGCCCTGCTATATCTTCCATGCGGCTCCTTTGAGCGGTTTCGATCCTTTCGGTGCTCATAGGTGGTTGCCTTGTCCTCTAAAACCTTTGCATATGTATTGGCAAAGTTTGTGCGTTCTATGGTAGCCTCGGACTCCCTAGCCAAAGCTAAAGCTGAGGGCAAATCCTTGGGCTGCGCTGGCAAGACTATGGCCCTCAAGGGCTTCCTAAGACCAGCAATAAACGCGTGGAGAGCATCCTCTCTAACTTCATTATTAAACAGAATAGCACTGTGCGGTTCGTGAGTCATAACGATCTTGTTTGTTATTAACGTCAATCGTTTCTCTACATCGTCGTAATATTCCATTAGGGTAAGCTCTCCTTGCCTAACTGTTTCAAGTCCCTTCCTAAGTACGCGCAGCGACGTTTTGTCCGCGTAGGTACAGTCCAGTCTAGCAATAATGGCATCGATATTTAGGACTGTGTTATGGGCAACTAGTAGCCCTCTCGCTGACCCCCTAACTTTGTTCCTGATAATCGAGACAGCCTGGTAATGTGCCTCGCTACCCTCATACCGTTTGAAGATTTCGTATGCGTCTACGGCTGACTGCCGCCATGAAACATAGTCTTCCTGTTCCCCCGAAAAGTCTGGCAATGTCTTCACAATGTCAAGCTTGACCTCGCACCGTACGGTAGGGTCTGGGACTATTTTTTCGTATGCCTTTACTTGTGGTGCTTCTACACGCAAGTTTTGCATCTGCTGTTTAACCTCATCTAATTGTGCCTGGAAATCCTGCTTTAGTCTGATTTCTTGTTCAGCCAAAGCCTGGCTAACAGCTCCAGCTATAATAGCTTGTAGCTGTGCGGCGTCCATGGCTGCAGTGTTACTTGTAGTATTCGGACAAAAACCTACTGGCTCTACACCAAACTCATCGTCACTATCGTCCTCGACTTTTATGTCTCTATATGCCGTCCAACTCATTTACCATTGGTTGACACCACGTGTAGTGTACCGTTGTTCGATAGATTTTTAACTAGTTGGTCTTTTAATAGTGGGTGGTAATTACTAATAAAGAGGACCTTGTACTTCCTTCGCTAGGGATGCGCACTCTTGCTATGCTCGGGTCTAGCTCGCCGTAGGTCGGGGTTCTTTAAGCTTAGGATAGTACGAAACGCTACTACATTTTAATAAGTGCGTCTTACTCATAAACAATATTCAAAACTGGACTACCGATTTATAAAAGAAATGGCTTTATATTGATACTAATGATACACGCCGACACGTGTGAAGATAAGCTACAGATTCTGATAAGTATTGGGGAATTTTGGATGTTATTGATTCCCTAAGTCTTTACCCTCCCTACCATGACAATGCTACTTAAAATATTTACATTGTCCCTTGGCCAAGTTCAAAATAACTCTACCACATATTTAAGAAAGTGTTCAACATAAGTACTCGACAAACCATTAAATCTATTTATTCACAATTCATTATTTTTCAATATATCTTCAATCATAATTCCATTTATATAAATTCAGTTTAGTAAACGGTTTCATTAAATCTCTTTTACAAACTAACAATATTTTTACCTACGCATAATTATCCTAGTCATTCTCTAACTCTTCATTTTCGCTTATATTCAATGGGTAAAATAAAGTATATAAAAGTAAAGTATAAAGCAAATATATATAAGTAATTGAATATAAAATTAACAATTATAGTTATATGATCTTTAGTCAAATGCAGATATTATTTTAATAAGACGTTCGAGTGGCATTTTGTTAGAATTTTAATATAGGTAATTCATAATAAGATTTTTATCATTGTTGTTTTGTAAAGTAAAGTTGGGCCCAAGTTCACGTTGACATTGTCGAGCTGTAGGTCAAACTTTAAAGGTTCTAAATTAAATTCCTATTCAAATGCCAAAAGTTCCGTCAATCTGCGAGTATTTAATTCATTATAAATCGCAATACAAAAGAAAATCAAGAATCAAAACAAAACACGAAATATAACTGCAGTATTGCAGCGATAAGACCTTAGGAGACCGCTGGCTGCTACGCTGCGTTGCGATAAGACGAAATCACAAAGTTAGACCTCCGTTGATCATAGGAGATGATCTTCACTGCGTGACGTTGATGATGTCCAAATATAGTTAAAACTGCTCCGGTCGTCTAAACTTCTGCATAGCTGAGTAATCTGGATGAACTCTAGCCTTCCACTATATTTGGCTGGTTATCATTCGGCAGGTGGCTGGTTGCGTAACTTGATGGCTGAAGGTTAGGTCGCCTCGTGGCCTCTTCTGGGAGCGACGGGGTTTAAGCCATGAGCTGATGCGGTGGTCGACGAGACGGGGGGATAGTCGGCTGTAGAGCAACCAAATGCTCTTATATTGGCCTGGCCTTCCTTACGCCTTGATATCGAATCTCGTTGCCACTTTCACACGAATCGCACACGGAAATTTATTGAAATATCCCACTCTTGATTTATGAGATTGGATATATATATAACTAATTATATTTCCACGTGTATGTGAAGTTTAAATGGGCAGCGTCAAAAATTGTGAGCGTTCGCCACGACGTTTTATCCGATAATGATCTAAGCTCTGGGAAGCTGCATGCTGGTGGTCGCTGTTATAGCTTTTCTTTTCCTAACTGTATAATCGTACGATCATATTCTGTTCTGATTGGTCTAAGACAATTCTCTCGCTTTTTCTTTTATACAAAAGCTGCTATAATTTAGGGCGAGGGTGTCTTGAAGAGTTATTGCAGTGTAAAGTTAAGTTGGTCACTACACACGCAAATTAATTCTTTCCGAGCACGGTCGTTCGGCTATGCGAGGCGTGATATTTGCACGCGCGTGAAATATAAGGCGACATAAAGGAAAAAAAAAAAACAAATGTTTCCCCTTAAAACGACAAAGAAAAGGTCTGCGCAGAAGAAATATTTATTCCTTATTCATTTCTTTGGGCAGTAGCTCAAAGTAAAGTAAAGTAGAATTTACGTTTGGTAAAAGTAACTTGGGGTATGCTACAGAATTTACTGTTGTAAAAAGTAAGCTGTGTAAAATCAATAGCTCAAGGTAAAGTAAAGTAGAATTTCCGTTTGGTAAAAGTATGCTGTGGAAAATATTGCTCCCGAAAAGCATGCAAAAAAAAGGCTGTTAGCTTTTTTTATTTATTTAATATTCCACACAAAAATTCCTTAGGTTGCCGAGTGACTTCACTAATCAAACTTACATGGCCTGTACTCTTAACTACGTTGTTATGTTAAGATATTACTAAGTCCAGGTCCTTAATGCACGTTGGGCGCAAATTAATGTATTCCTCCGTCGGGATGTATCCTGTGGTCTCCAGACGGTGTGGATATTCCTTCCTGTGGTATTCGGTACGATGCTGCCACCAGGGATTAATAGCTTCTTACGAAGTTTAGGTTGGAGGGCGTGACTTTGCCCTCTTCGTCGATCGCTGGCCTTTGGGCTCAGCGAGAATGTTCAAATAAGAAAATGGTATATTTACGGCTGTTGCCGGAGTAAATAGCTGCTCTTTATTAAAGCTCTGGCTTAAGACTAAAAACAAAAGAATATGAAAAGTGTGGATCTACTCTGGCTCCAATGCATCACGCCATAAACCCATAAACCCAGACGACTCTGCATTTATGCAACATAGCTCGGTACCCCGGATAAGGGGTGTCCGTTTGCTGTTGCAGACCGTTCGTAGCGCGGAGCGCTGAACTCAGTTGGGGCGCGTCAGCATTGTTTATATGAAGTACTTAGTGTTTGTGTATTGTTGACATAAATGTTAGTGCTCTTAGTTGTTAACTTGCACATAAGCATAAGCAAGAAGGGCTCTCGCGCAGATCAAGTAAACAATCAAGTAACCCAGTACATCTAAGATTTTTTCACACCATTTGTTTCAGTCTTAATCCGACATTCGATCAATAAAAACGCAAAGCATATTTATTCGGAGTTTTATTTATTTCGGCGTTGATCTTAGTTTAAATACGGATCATTTATTCGACTCAAAACAAACACTATTTTATAATATACACATTGATTTAAAATACTTTGTACATTTGAATAACATATATACATATAGTAATATTTTATGATTTTGAGCCTATTGAATGGACTGTTTAAATTACTCAGACCAACGCTGAAAATTGTTTTTTCCAAATAAAAAAAAAAGACGATTAAAATATCGGGATCGAATGTGTTTTTATTGTTCAATTGACAGCTTAAGACTGAAAATCAAATGTGAGTAAAATTGAGGAGAAGCCTCTGTGCTTAAAGAGTATGTTAGTATTTTTTGTGAGAGCATTGCTCTTGGATTCTTAGGATGAGGAGAAACCTCAGAGAGGGCAGGCAAAACTGCTTAGGTCAGGCTTTGGGATTTGTTTACATGATCGGTTAAGTGCTAGTGCCAAAGAATTGTTTATTAGATTGCATACTGCGCAGATGGCATACAGTATGGGTTTCAATTATTGTTTATTATTGCTTTATTGTTTATGGTTTCATGGTTTGGGTGGCGCAAATACGTCACTACCCTCCCCTTAAAGAGAAGCCTATACTTGGGCTGGAATTGATGGATATAGTAAAGGTAATGGATTCTGTTCTATTTCTACTTGTTGTGGTATACTCTGATTTTGATCCGGTCTTAATTTTAATTGTGCATACAGCATCATGAATGGATTGAATTTTACATATCTTAAATATAAGTACAACAAAACAAGTGTAATGATGACAATAATGATTAGTATGTAAAGTGTAATGTTGTTTTGAGAAATCATTTCGACAATGTCGTTGCGTTTTACAATTTTTATTTTTGTTATATTAAGTGGTGTGTATAGTGGTGTTAAATCTATTTCAGGTTTTAAAAGGTTTTCGCTTAAAATTATGCTGTTGATTTCTACTTTACATTGAGTTACGCTTATCATTTTATTTCCTTTTATTTTAAAATTATTAATTGGATCCTGACAGTTTTGTCTAAGACTGGTTTGGGTTAAGTTCCAGGTTGCAATTATGTTTGGTTCTATGTATTTTATTATTTCGTCTGTATGTACTGGTTCAAAATTACAAATTGGATTTAAATGTTTAAAAATTTTGGTGACACATTCATTGTTTATTTCTTTATTTTCTTTATTGTAAACTTTATTTCCTTTCTTGAAATATGATTGAGTGTCTGTATAATCTAACTGATAGCCGTTGGAGTCTGGGTAAGGGATTATTTTAATTGTATTTATTAATGAAAAGTTAATGGGTATGTGAGATATGATTAGTAATTGGTTATCATTGTAATTGATCCAAGTGGATGTTTTAATGTTCAAAATATTTTGGCTGTTTACATTCTCGAGCTTGTCGTAATTTAGTAATTTGGGGTTAAATAGTCCGAGTCTGGAAAGCTGCATTCCCATTTCCAGATCCTCTATGTATTCTGTAAACTGCATAAGTTCGTATAAAAGGGTGTTAACGATGTTGTGGTCATTTTCATATTTCTGTATCTTCTGCATTCCGTCGTTTATCAATCGTATAGCGTCATTAAGTTCATGTAACTTTACTGTGTCATGGGCGTGTGTCTCAAGTTTTTTCTGTATTTCTGCTCGATCATTTTCATCAAGTGTGCCAAATAGGTATTTAAAAGCTGAGCCTACAATGTTAATAAGTCCACGTTTATTTCTGTGTTGCAGGGTTATTCCAGTTAGTTCTCTTTTCATCTTGTTGTACAAAAATTTGATTTGAGGTGCATGATAGTCGGTACTCAGCCTTTGTTCAAAATATTCAGCTACGGTGTCTATTGATCCTTAAACAGTGATGCTCAAAGGAGGATGGTATCTGGACTGGTTTATCGGAAAAAAGGAGATATCCGTGGTTGGTGTCAATATTATTAATTTGAATTTGTTGTCCATGAACCGTGGCGGTCAGTATAAGTAGTAATGTTATTAGGTGCCAAGTACCTGTGGAATTGGAATTTTATTATTTTTCTTTCGTGTTTTGAATTGTGTTTTGTAGTAGTGAGTAACTCTATTTCTGTTAGTGATTTTGTAATGGTCAGAATCTGTTTGCTCCACATTTTTAGTTGGCTTAAAAGTATTTTCTAATTTGCCTTTCTGTAGTGGGCCTTTTCTGTATCTTGTGTCGACTTCGTATTCTATTCTGTCATTGTTTATTTTGTTTACTTTGTTTTCTTTGTTTAGTTGGGTGTCTAATATGGGTTGTCCAGCGTAGAGAAATATGTGTGCAGGGGTCTGTCCAGTGGTATCGTGTTTGGTTTTGTGATTGTATATGTAAAGTATTGTTTCTATTTTGCTTAGTTTAGCTTCGTCGTCGTCGGATGTTTTGATTATGCGAATTTTTTCATTAATTGTTTTATGTAGTCTTTCTATGTCAGCAACGCCGGTCTTTGTGGTGTTAAGTTGCAATTCAATCTCCTCACTCTCCAGCCATCGTTTGAGGGCCAAACTGGAAAATGCGCCATCTCTGTCCGCCTTCAGTATTCTTGGCCTGCCCAGCTGGTTGAATATGCGCATAAGTGCATTTTTGCATTCTAACCAGTCCTTTGATTTTATTTCTTCTAATGTGGCAAACTTCGAATAAATATCCATGCAACTAACGTAATGTTTACCCTCAGATGAGTAAATGTCAATCATAAATTTTTCGCGGCAATGCTTTGGTTTGGGTGTGGTTTTCATTGGCATATCTCTGTTTCGGTGCTCTGTCTTTGCTAAATTGCAAATATTGCATTCATTTATTATGTTTTGGATAAGTAGTTGGCTATTAGGAAAATAGTACTTTTTACCGAAAAGTTTAGTAGTTTTCTGTATTCCAGGGTGTAGAAGTTTTTCGTGAGTGGTTAAGATCAATTCTTTAAACTCTGCATAAGTGGTTATGTTTTTTAGTAGAATCATGCTACGCAAGATTCTAGTGTATTTGGTGTTTATAATCTGTTTATGTGCGGCCTGAATGGTCTCGAAATCTGCGTCACTGTCAATATACAACGCACTGTTTTTACCGCAAAAATGGTCAATCAAATATTGTTCGGCTTTTTCCCTGGTCATATTGTCGTAATAAATCTGAGTTATGTGTTTTTTGAAATACTTTGTTATTTTAATGTCTGGTGGTCCCTTCAAAAATACCACCTGTCTGTTAAATGTGTTTAAAGGTCTCTCTGTAATAAAGATCAAGTCACTATTGTCTTCTTCTGCGCTATGTTGGGTTTGTTCGCTCAAGTATGTCTCCTCGAGTTTTATTCTGGATAGGGTGTCGGCTACATCATTTTCTTTTCCTTTTATATATTTTATGTCAAAGTCGAATTCGGATAATTTTATTCTCCATCGGGTTAGTTTTGAATTTGGATCTTTCATACGGTACAACCAGCTTAGTGGTCACTGGATATTTCAAAGTGTCTTCCAAGTAGGTAATGTCGGAAAGTCTTTGTCGCCCATACAATTGCCAAGAGTTCTTTCTCAATTGCGCTGTAATTGACCTCGTGTTCATTAAGCGTTCGGCTAATGTAACCCTCTTGACCCTCTTGTGAGAGTACTGCTCCCAAAGCGACATCGCTTGCATCTGTGGTTAAAGTAAATTTCTTTGTAAAGTCGGGTACTTTAAGAATTGGGTCCTCTGATATTAGATATTTTAATTTTTTAAATGCTGAGTCATATTCTGGGTTTTTAGTATCAATTTTCATGTTCTTTTTTAAACACTTAGTCATGGGTTTGGCTATATCTGCGAAATTTGGGATGAACTTACGGTAGTATCCCGTCAGTCCAAGAAAAGTTTTTATTTCTTTTGGTTTAGTGGGAATTGGATATTTTTGAATGGCTTTAATTTTTTCAGGGTTTGGTTTTATTCCGTCTGGTGTTAGAACATGTCCTAAAAATGTGGTTTCCTGTTTGAGAAACTCACACTTGTCAAGCTGTAACTTAAGGTTGGCACTTGCTAGTCTTTCGAAAACTAGTCTGAGCGATTGTAGGTGCTCATCAAGGGATGTCGAGAATACAATTATGTCGTCCAAATACACAAGACAGTGCTTGTTTAAGAGTGGTCGTAAAATATCAACATCCGGTTCCTGGTTGTCATTATTTGTCTCTTCTGTATTAAGCTGTTGTGGCTGTTGTGTTATTTCTGAATTTTGGTTGTTTTCGTCAGTTTGATGTTGATATTCTGGATAATACTCTGAATGGTCGTAAGTTGGATAGTAAAAATAGTCATATGGGACATATTGCTGGTAAGCAGCGTTCTCTTGATATAGGGATTCCCCAATACTCATCCTAGCCTGAGGAGAAGCCTCAGAGAGGGCAGGCAAAACTGCTTAGGTCAGGCTTTGGGATTTGTTTACATGATCGGTTAAGTGCTAGTGCCAAAAAATTGTTTATTAGATTGCATACTGCGCAGATGGCATACAGTATGGGATTCAATTATTGTTTATTATTGCTTTATTGTTTATGGTTTCATGGTTTGGGTGGCGCAAATACGTCACTATATATATATTTACGAATTCAGACCGAGGGTTTGATAAAAAAAACACACGATTGAGTTTTATATTTTATTAAACCTTTTTATTAATTCCATTTATGGAAAGAACTAGAGCCATTTGATTATCACGAAATTGGAAAGTTAAATTGGCTTAAGCGGTGTTATCGCGGTTGATAACGTACTCAGTACTGAACTACTGCATGGAGGCATGCTTTTATAGGCAATGTTTTATAGGCAATTTGGGGAAGCCAAAGAGCGAAGTTTAAGAGAGTTGGGTTGTAAACCTCTATTTTCCTGTTGGAAGAGAGTCTTCTGGAGAATAGGGGTAATTGGAGAATCCTGGGACAAGTGCGTAGGCGTAGGCGCCGATCGCGAAAGTTTATTATTTCAGTTGGCTCGCCAAGTGGTCGAATGCAAATGATTAGGGGACGAGGGTCTGTGTTTATAAAGGCGGCAAGTGTCTATGTTTATGATAAGGCGACAAGTGTCTATGTTTATGATTTGCGATCTGTGAGAAAGGGTGGCTTTGGAACATGACGCTGTGTCCAAGGTTAATCGAAGGGCTCTCGTTCTTTGATTACATTTTGTGCTTAGATATTTTGTGTTTATACATTAATGTGTGTGTATGAGCTTATACTAGTGTATGTTGCTTATAATTATCTTATGGGGAGTTGTGGGTGTAATAATGGATATGTTACTATATAGTAGCATATGTACCATAGTATAACACTTTGTCACACACACACACCACATACTCACAGTACATATGTACCACTTGATCACACCCACCCAATCCATTTACCCCAACACATAAGTCAGATCCCAAGCTCTTGGCGACAATAACAATTTCGGCCGCGTTAACATAAACAATTGATTCATAGACATAAACATCCGCCGATGCCGAAATTCGTTATTCCCACTAAGCAACCAAATAGCTTACGCAGCACAAATCCTGGTAATTTTCCATGCGCAACTCTCTTAAAGAGCGCAACCCATTTGAATAAAGAGGAGAGCCTTCAAGCTCATTAAAACAAAGTCGACCAAGGGTTTGCTAAGCGTTCTAATTCATCCACTATACCATTAAGACGTGAATTGACTCCGATTCAAAGTTGTATTATTATCTTGAAATAAAAACTTATATTTTTTTCAAAACTTGCAACCGCGAACTCGTTATTGGCGCAGTCGGTGGTCCTAAACTTATAGTGACCAACAAAGAACCTTCGTAAACAAAAGAAAAAGCGTGACCGCTACGAGGAGTGAAAAATAAAATAAAATCAACAACAACAAAAACAAGAGAAACAACAATGGCACTACCACAACAACAAGTGCAACTACTCTCCGAGAATCATCTGAACCAGGCTCTTGGTCAGATTCGACAGGTACCAACATTTACCGGTACGACACTGGAACTGAGCTCGTTCATAAGAAGAATAGAGTTCATACTTCAACTATATCCATATCCATCCGTCAGTTACACGTCCTCTTCAGTGCAATCGAAATGCAAATTGGAGGCGACGCCCAACGAGTATTCCAGCTCAGTGCAGCTAATACATGGCCGGAATTGAAGGAAGCCCTAATCGCCGAGTTCAAGACCCAGACACCATTTGAAGAGCTTTTGAGACGACTATATAACACCCAATTCAATGGATCAGTTCGTAAGTTCATAGAAGAGCTTGAAGCAAAATGCTTTGTAATAACAAATAAGCTAGCTTTAGAAAATAATGATCTACATAACCATATTTATACAAACGCAATGAACAATACAGTAAAAAGTGTAATTATTAAAAAACTCCCAGATAGACTCTACATGCAATTAGCCAGATTTTACATAACAACAGTCAGTAAATTAAAGCAAATTGTACAGCAGGAGGGTTGTTATGACAGTACATGGTCCGATCACCCAAAATCCCAAAATACTCAAAATACCCAAAATAAAAATCAGTACAGCCCAAACTATAACAACACTTCAAATAATCAAAATTGAAATCAAAATTATAATCAAACATCAATTAGCCAAAATAAAAATCAATATATGAACAAAAACAATAACAGCCATGACCAGCCTTTCGAATACCTATTCCAAGAGTTTAAGCAAAAACTCAACCAAGCACAGACACAAAATCCTTTAAATTATTCCTCCAACTATCAACAAAATCCAGTTTCTTCATCCGCTCCGAATCCGGCAACAAAAAGGCAAAGACCTAGTACCAGCGGCCATCATAAGAGCAAACATTTTTAATTTCCCAGTTAAAACTACTAATTTACAAACACACACCATTAACGGTACAATAACCCTAAAGAAAATCATAATTCTAAAACCAAGTAAGCTTTGCCCTACTAAACAAGTTTTTTATATTCATAATTTTTCCGAAAATTACGATATGATATTAGGTACAGGGTTCCTAGAAGACGCCAACGCCCAAATAAACTTTGGCAAAAGAAGTGTAGTTTTAAACAACAACAGTTTCTTAATGGACTACCTACCAGAACGAAAAGGTAGCCTAGAATACAACCCCGACTATTTGAATGTTTTACAGCCATCATGATCCACTGATGATGAAGCCACAAATTATGCAATAGGAAACGAGATAAGGCAATCAAATGAATTCAGTCTTGACCATCTAAATAAAGAAGAGTCAAATGCCCTTACTAAAATTCTTCAAGAATTTAGGGACATACAATACAGAGAAGGTGAAAATTTGACCTTCACAAGTACTGTAAAGCATGTCATCAAAACTAAACATGAAGACCCAATCTATAGGAAACCTTATAAATACCCCGAGGCCTACGACAAGGAAGACGAGGTACAAATCAAAGAAATGATTCAACAAGGCATTGTTCGAAAATCGAACTCACCCTACTGTACTCCTATCTGGATAATACCGAAAAAAAGCGATGCTTCTGGTAAAACAAGTTCAGGTTAGTAATCGACTATCGCAAACTAAACGAAATTACTATTGATGATAAATACCCAATTCCTGTCATGGATGAAATGCTAGATAAACTAGGTAGGTCTCAATATTTCACTACCATAGATTTAGCAAAAGGTTTTCATGAGATCCAAATGTATGAAAGCTCGATTCAAAAAACAGCTTTTTCCACAAAAAATGGACATTACGAATACACTCGAATGCCATTTGGACTGAAGAACGCACCGCAACATTTCAACGTTGTATTAACAATCTATTAGAAGACCAAATTTACAAAGATTGTTTAGTTTACATGGACGATATAATAGTTTTTTCCACTTCATTGGAAGAACCCTTGTTATCTCTACGTAAAGTATTTGCTAAATTACAAGAAGCTAATCTAAAGTTACAACTTGACAAATGTGAATTTATGAAAAGAGAAACAGAGTTCTTAGGACACATTGTAACTACTGAAGGCATAAAGCCCAACCCAAATAAAATAGAAGCCATACAGAAATTCCCATTACCTAAAACTAATAAAGAAATAAAATCATTTTTGCGGTTTCTACCGTAAATTTATCCCTAACTTTGCAAAAATTGCTAAACCAATAACACAAAAACTAAAAAAAGGTTCCGTTATAAATTCTAAATATACCGAGTATATATCAGCCTTCGAAAAATTAAAATTTTTAATTATGTCCGAACCAATATTAATTTACCCAAATTTCGAAAAAACATTCTCATTAACCACAGATGCAAGCAATGCCGCTCTAGGTGCTGTATTATCAAAGGATTGTAAACCCGTTTGTTACGCTAGCCGTACTCTCAATGAACATGAACTAAATTATTCAGCAATAGAAAAAGAACTTTTAGCTATTGTCTGGGCCACTAAATACTTCAGGTCCTATCTTTTTGGTCGTAAATTTCAGATCCTTAGTGATCATCAACCTTTAGTTTGGCTCGATAATATCACGGAACCAAACATGAAACTCCAAAGATGGAAAATCAGACTAAATGAGTTTGATTACCATATAAAATATGTACCAGGAAAAGAAAACCATGTCGCCGACGCACTTTCACGTGTAAAAATAGAAAACTTCTACGGCGAATCTCCCACTTCAGCTGCTACCATACATAGTAGGCATGAAGGTAACCAAAATTACATTTCCTTTACGGAAAGACCAATAAACTACTATTATAGACAAATAGAATTTGTCAAAGTCGACAATAACAATAGAGAAATAAGAAAATATTTTCATAAAACAAAACTAAAAATCCATTATAAAGAAATGACAAGCGCATATGAAAAAGAATTAATAAAATAATATTTGTGTACAAAAAATAGCGTAATTTATTTTCATAATGAAATAGATTTCTTTACATTTCAAAACGCCTTCTTAGAAATTGTCAGTACGAACAACATAACTAAAGTTATGAGAGCAACCAGTAAATTCAGAATTTAAAGAAGTAATAATAAAAACCCACAGAGATCTCTTACATCCAGGTATAGAAAAACAAACCAAAATTTTTAAAGAAAAATATTACTACCCAGACTATCAAAAGTTAATACAGAACATTATCAACGAATGTGAAGTATGTAACATGTGCAAAACAGAACATAGAGACACTAAATAAAATTACGAGTTAACGCCAGAAATTTTCAATCCTAGAGAAAAATATGTTATCGATTTTTATTTAATCGATAATAAAACATTCCTGTCATGTATTGACGTTTATTCCAAATATGCCGCCTTAACTGAAGTCAGCTCTAGGGATTGGCTCGAAGCAAAAAGGGCTCTACTTAAAATTTTTAAATGGGAAATGGGAAAACCGTCCGAAATAAAAGCCGATAAAGACTCAGCATTTATGTGTGCTGCATTACATTTATGGCTAAAGTCCGAAAATGTTCACATTAACGACACAACAAGTAAAAATGGGATTTCTGACATTGAGAGATTTCATAAAACTGTCAACGAAAAGTTAAGAATTATAAGCACTGAGTCCGACCCAGAGAATAAAATAACAAAATTTGAAACCCTACTCTATATTTATAACCATAAAATTAAACATAATACAACAGGTAAAACACCAGCAGATATTTTTATATATGCAGGAACACCTGCACATGACACCCAGCAAGAGAAAATTAATAAAAATGAAGTAGATACCAGATATAGACAAGCACCATTAGTAAAATCAAAGACAACAAACCCAAATAAAAAGACAGGAGAAATTACACAGATTGACGAAAAACATTATGAAGCGAAAAACAGAGGCAGGAAAATAACCCACTATAAATCAAAATATAAAAAGAAAAAGAAAATTAATGAAACTAAATATAACAATAATTCCAGCACAACCCAAAACGACCAAGGCAATCCAACATAATTACACAATTTTGATGATCCTTTACTATTTTCTATTATGTTTTATCCAACATGTCCAAGGACAAAATCTTGAAGTTAACCCAATTCATGCCAAAAATGGCTACCTTATATTTAATACTGGATCAATAAGTTTACCAATCAATTACGAGTATCACTACTTATCTGTAAATATTACAAAAATAGAACAAACATATGATAACTTAGTAAAACAATCAGAAGAATATGAAACTTTATCCAAAGTTCAATATTTAGCAGAGAAATTAAAAAGAGAAATGAATGGCATTAAAATAGCAAAGCGCAGCAAACGCGGCTTAGCTAATTTAATGGGCACAATTTATAAATACCTTTTTGGAACCTTAGATCAAGCAGATAAAGAAGAGCTAGAAGATAAAATTCAAAATTTGTCCGAAAACAGCGTCCAAGCTAATGAACTCAACGAAGTCATAAAAACAGTAAATGAAGGCATAACATTAATAAATTTATTAAGTGCATTACATGAAAGCGATCAAAGATTAAACATTTTATTATTTAATTTACAACAGTTTATTGAGTATGTAGAAGATATTGAACTCGGAATGCAGTTAACAAGACTTGGCATTTTTAATCCTAAATTACTAAAACATGATTATCTAACAAATATAAACTCAGAAAAACTTCTACATATTAAAACTTCCACTTGGCTGAAAACGGATACAAATGAAATTCTAATATTTTCCCATATTCCAAAAGAAATAATTAAAACCCCAATCTTTACAATAATTCCATATCCAGATAGTAATCAAAACATTTTAATAGAAAATGTACATAATAAATTTTATGTTCAAAATAATCAAACTTATTTGGCATCTTCAAAAACTTTAATAATAAACAAATGCTTAACGGGCATACTTAACCAATTTAATACAGTATGCAGATATGTAAAAACTCATAAAAAATTTGAAATCAATTATGTCGAACCTAATATAATATAAACTTGGAACTTACCAAAAACCATACTTAACCAAAATTGCATAAATAGAGATATAATAATAGAGGGAGACAACATAATAAAAGCTTTTAACTGTTCCATACAAATCGAAGACATCTCAATATCAAACACTATGTTAGATTACACACAAACGATTTATGTTAACAACAATATCACCAAATTAAAAGCCCTTTCTTATATACAAGCTAAAGATATTTTTGAAATCCATAACAAAGCAAATAATAAATTTCAAATATTTACATTTACTATTTTAATAGTTTTAGTTGTCATAATAATATTCTATTATATCTACAAATATAAGAATATACCTAAGAAAATTATAATCAAATTCAAAAGACAAGTACCCACTCCTATTGAATCAAATATTATAAACAATGATGTAACAGAAATAGAAAATAATGTAAATCCTTGTATCCTAAATTATCCGCCTGAGGACAGGCTAATTTCTTAAGGATGGGGAAGTAGCATATGTACCATAGTATAACACTTTGTCACACACACACACCACACACACACAGTACATATGTACCACTTGATCACACCCACCCAATCCATTTACCCCGACACATAAGTCAGATCCCAAGCTCTTGGCGACAATAACAATTTCGGCCGCGTTAACATAAACAATTGATTCATAGACATAAACATCCGCCGATGCCGAAATTCGTTATTCCCACTAAGCAACCAAATAGCTTACGCATCACAAATCCTGGTAATTTTCCATGCGCAACTCTCTTAAAGAGCGCAACCCATTTGAATAAAGAGGAGAGCCTTCAAGCTCATATAAACAAAGTCGACCAAGGGTTTGCTAAGCGTTCAACTCACACTCCAGATTTAGTTCTAATTCATCCACTATACCATTAAGACGTGAATTGACTCCGATTCAAAGTTGTATTATTATCTTGAAATAAAAACTTATATTTTTTTCAAAACTTGCAACCGCGAACTCGTTATTATATTATATATTTCTTTTCTTTTCCTTACTTGTATATACATACGTATACATGTATGTACATAAGTAATATGCACAATTTATATTTTAATTTCTTTGTTCGCTTACTCTTTGATTATTATACTCCTGGTTCCCTCCCTCCCATAGATGTGGAGTACGAGCCGACTCTCGCCAGTTACCAAATTTCCTTAGGTCGAGACGGTGGGAGTCTACGATGTGCATTTATACATCTCTATGTACATATGAATTGTCTTGTATTTAATTGTATAGATGATCTTTTCTATGCGGATAATCAAACGATCGACTGTTCTAGTAGGTGGTACAACTCAGAATAATCAAGCTTTATTAAAAAATAATTATGTATGCTTCTATGGTTACACGCTAGAGCTTTTTATCCCGTTAGTCGATTGTCTTAGAGTAGAGACGAAAGCTTTATTAGAGAAAAGGTCAGAGAACGACGTGGTAAAAAAAAACGGCTGATACTAGTGTCAAATAAAATCATTATGACATACGAACTGGATAGCGCTGCTTTGTTCAATACTTTAGTGACCAACTAAACTTTACACTGTAATAACTCTTCAAGACACCCTCGCCCTAAATTATAGCAGCTTTTGTGTAAAACAAAAAGTGAGAGAATTGTCTTAGACCAATCAGGACAGAATATGATCGTACGATTGTACAGTTAGGAAAAGAAAAGCTATAACAGCGACCACCGGCATGCAGCTTCCCAGAGCTTAATTCATTATCGGATTAAACTTCGTGGCGAACGCTCACAATTTTGACGCTGCCCATTTAAACTTCACATACACGTGGAAATATAATTAGTTATATATATATCCAATCTCACAAAAATAAGAGTGGGATATTTCAATAAATTTCCGTGTGCGATTTGTGTGAAAGTGGCAAAGAGATTCGACCCCAAGGCGTAAGGAAGGCCAGGCCCATAGAAGAGCATTTGGTTGCTCTACAGCCGACTACCCCCCCGTCTCGTCGACCACCGCATCGGCTCATGGTTTAAACCCCGTTCGCTCCAAGAAGAGGCCACGAGGCGACATAACCTTCAGCCATCAAGTTACGCAACCGGCCACCTGCCGAATAATAACCAGCCAAATATATTGGAAGGCTAGAGCTCATCCAGATTATTCAGCTATGCAGAAGTTTAGACGACCGGATCAGATTTAATTATATTTGGACATCATCAACGTCACGCAGTCAAGATCATCTCCTATGATCAACGGAGGTCTAACTTTGTGATTTCGTCTTATCGCAACGCAGCGTAGCAGCTGCAGTGCTGCAGTTATATTCCGTGTTTTGTTTTGATTCTTGATTTTCTTTTGTATTGCGATTTATAATGAATTAAATACTCGCAGATTGACGGAACTTTTGGCATTTGAATAGGAATTTAACTTAGAACCTTTAAAGTTTGACAATGTCAACGTGAACTTGGGCCCAACTTTACGCACATCATGGAGTGGATATTTAAGGTCGTTAGTACTACAAACCAACAATGATTAAAAACCTTATTATGAATTATCTATATTAAAATTCTAACAAAATGCCACTCGAACGTCTAAATAAAATAAGATCTGCATTTGACTAAAGATTATATAACTATATTTGCTAATTTTATATTCAATTACTTATGACTATTTGCTTTATACTTTACTTTTATATACTTTATTTTACTCACTGAATATAAACGAAAATGAAGAGTAGAGAATGACTAGGATAATTATGCGTAGATTAAAAATTTGTTAGTTTGTAAAAGAGATTTAATGGAACCGCTTACTAAACTGAATTTATATAAATGGAATTATGATTGAAGATATATTGAAAAAGAATGAATTGTGAATAAATAGATTTAATGGTTTGTCGAGTACTTATGTTGAACACTTTCTTAAATATGTGGTAGAGTTATTTTGAACTTGGCCAAGGGACAATGTAAATATTCTAAGTAGCATTGTCATGGTAGGGAGGGTAAAGACTTAGGGAATCATTAACATCAAAAATTCCCAATACCTATCAGAATCTGTAGCTTATCTTCACACGGGTCGGCGTGTATCATTAGTATCAATATAAAGCATTTCTTTTATTAATCGATAGTCCAGTTTTGAATATTGTTTATGAGTAAGACGCACTTATTAAAATGTAGTAGCGTTTCGTACTATCCTAAGCTAAAAGAACCCCGACCTACGGCGAGCTAGACCCGAGCATAGCAAGAGTGCGCATCCCTAGCGAAGGAAGTTCAAGGTCCTCTTTATTAGTAATTACCACCCACTATTAAAAGACCAACTAGTTAAAAATCTGTCGAACTACGTACACTACACATTTTTGTCGCCCAAACGTGGGGCCCGACAAATACTACACATCTTTGGCACCCAGACGTGAAGCTCGACAAGTCCTTAACTTGTTATAGAACACTGAGCTCTAGAGTCTAATCCATCCACAGTTAAAACACAATATAACTAATTCCAATAAATTAACATATTGGATTGAGAGCATCTATTTGGAAGGAATAGTTAAACTTAGGAACGTGCGATTTAATTTGAAAGAGAATTGATCGACCAAGTGCAACTGTTTCGAATCCACAGAAGCTCATCACCATACGTTTCTTTACTCAACTTTATTTACAAAGTGATTTTTTTGGAATACATTATACTTACACTTCAATAAGTCCGTATATTGTCCGATTTTCAAGTAAATAAAAGCATGAGGCAATAGACCAGCTACAATACACTAACAAATAGAGATACAACTAAGATTCTGATAGAAGATATCGACATAAAGAAAGACAAACCAAATAATTACAACATATCTTAACAACAATAATATGGCAGCCGAGCATAGTGCAGGTAATGCAGTTTAAGTTTCACAAGGCGTTGAAAATAGCTGTGCCATATGTAAAGAAATCTTAGCACCAACCGTTTTGTCAGCAACAACATCGTGCAGGCATACATTTCATAAAAAGTGCATTATAAATCACTTAAAAAGCACACAAACATGTCCAATTTGCAATGCAGATTTCAACGAATCGAATTTATCTCACGCTAATAACACTCTATTCGCTGAATTAGGTGCTGCAACAGGTGGCACATCCGGCGTAAGCGAATGTCAGAATAATAATAATGATATTTTACCATTAAGGAGAAATACCAGATCAGGCAGGATCTGAGGTACACCTCCTAGACGAGGAGTGTCTACAAGAACTACTTACAGAGGAAATTTGGATAGGATCTTAACAGAACCTCCAACGAATTCCAGTATGATTCTTCGTACTCAACCAGAGTTGATGAACTTTATACAGTTTACTGTTAGTCAACAACAGGCTCAACTCATGGATAACCTTACTTCTTATTTAGGGAAGACTATAGAGACATCTATTAAAAGTCATTTAGACAACTTACAATTATCTCAGATTACACACCTGACAATATCCAACCAAATACAGATTTGAGCAGGAACGATTCCACTCAAAATCGGTATTCTCAGAATTTAGACAATAATGTAGAAGAAAGAGGCGGAAACAGGAGCAATGCAAGCTCATATGTTAGCCCGGAAAAAGTATCAGGAATCATTCAAAAATGGGGATTAAAGTTCGATGGTAGCAAAACAAGCATCAGGATAGATGAATTCATTTACAGGATATGCTCACTCACCAAACAAAATCTAGGTAATGATTATAGACTTTTATGTGACCATTTGTACCTTCTGTTTGCCGGAAAAGCAAGCGATTGGTATTGGAAGTTTCATCGAAACAATCCAAATTTCGATTGGAACACATTTTGTGGCGAATTTAGGAAGAGATTCGAAGATATAGAGACAGATTATGATATTTGGGAGGGAATCCGAAAACGCAAGCAAGGAGAAAATGAAGCATTTGAAGATTTCCAGGAAACCATGGAACGGTTGATTGACAGACTGCAAAACGGAGTTTCCGAAACACAATTAGTTGAGTTATTGGTTAGAAATTCGAAACCTAGCTTACATCATGAGTTGTTGCATCTTAAAATCCCAAACAGAACACAACTCCGATACGAAGTGCGCAGGCATGAACAGTTTTATAACAATCTCAGGACGTTTAAGCCGAAACCTTATCGCTCCTGCGTGGCAGAATTAACCACCGAAGAAGAGGAAACAGGTTTAGTAAGAGTAGGTGAAGAAGTAAACCAAATTCAACGTCGAAATACCACAACTTGTTGGAATTGTGACAAACAAGGCCACAGAATCGATGATTGTATGGCTAAAAGAATTATATTTTGTTACGGTTGCGGACTTAAAGAAAAATACAAGCCGACTTGTCCAAACGGTAATCCGGGAAACCGACAAAAGGATGTTTCTCTGAGCAACAAGATACATCCGTAGTTGCTAAGTCAAAGTCAACCACTGAAGCCCGTGAATTTCAGGAGATAGAAGCTTTAGGTCAGCCTGATATTCATTTTTCTTGTATACCCTTACACATAAGAATTCAAAATTACAAAAATAAGCGTAGAGAAATATTTAGTAAAGTAGATAGTATAGGGACTCATTTAAAACCCAGACGATCTACTAGCCGATTGAGAGAATTTTCGAAGAAGGTTCGTCGTGACCGACAGAAACTTATTTCAGCTATAGTACTTAGCTCTGACCAAAGACTCTATACGGATATTAATATAGAGGGTCAAACTTACAAGGCTTTATTAGATTCTGGAGCAACAATAAGTTGCGTAGGCGGATTAGCTGCTCAGAACTTCCTTAAACACAACAACGTAAAAAAATGTTCTGGCGAAAATTCGCGCTACGAACGGAAGAAAACACAAAGTAAGGCCGTAAAGAAATTCAGTAGTAAATTGGCACCTGTATTTATCCCAGCTAAAGTTTATAAGAAACGTAGCTCGTACTACTATGAATTAGAGGATGAGAGAGAAAAGAAATTAGGAGTATTCCATTTGAAGGATATACAAGCTAGAAAACAAGGAGTTTCTTCAGATAAGGCTTCCTTGAAATAGACTCGTTACCCTTATCTGTGGGTGTAGTGACCAACTAAACTTTACACTGTAATAACTCTTCAAGACACCCTCGCCCTAAATTATAGCAGCTTTTGTGTAAAACAAAAAGTGAGAGAATTGTCTTAGACCAATCAGGACAGAATATGATCGTACGATTGTACAGTTAGGAAAAGAAAAGCTATAACAGCGACCACCGGCATGCAGCTTCCCAGAGCTTAATTCATTATCGGATTAAACTTCGTGGCGAACGCTCACAATTTTGACGCTGCCCATTTAAACTTCACATACACGTGGAAATATAATTAGTTATATATATATCCAATCTCACAAAAATAAGAGTGGGATATTTCAATAAATTTCCGTGTGCGATTTGTGTGAAAGTAGCAAAGAGATTCGACCCCAAGGCGTAAGGAAGGCCAGGTCTATATAGGAGCATTTGGTTGCTCTACAGCCGACACCTGAATTAAATACTCGCAGATTGACGGAACTTTTGGCATTTGAATAGGAATTTATCTTAGAACCTTTAAAGTTTGACCTACAGCTCGACAACGTCAACGTGAACTTGGGCCCAACTTTACGCACATCATGGAGTGGATATTAAGGTCGTGAGTACTACAAAACAACAATGATAAAAAAAAACATTATTATGAATCACCTATAATTAACTTCTAACAAAATGCCACTCGAACGTCTAAATAAAATAAGATCTGCATTTGACTTAAGATTATGTAACTATATTTGCTAATTTTATATTCAATTTCTTATGACAATTTACTTTATACTTCACTTTTATATACTTTATTTTACTCACTGAATATAAACGAAAATGAAGAGTAGAGAATGACTATGATAATTATGCGTAGATTAAAAATTTGTTAGTTTGTAAAAGAGATTTAATGGAAACGTTTACTAAACTGAATTTATATAAATGGAATTATGATTGAAGATATATTGAAAAAGAATGAATTGTGAATAAATAGATTTAATGGTTTGTCGAGTACTTATGTTGAACACTTTCTTAAATATGTGGTAGAGTTATTTTGAACTTGGCCAAGGGACAATGTAAATATTTTAAGTAGCATTGTCATGGTAGGGAGGGTAAAGACTTACAGAATCATTAACATCCAAAATTCCCAATACTTATCAGAATCTGTAGCTTATCTTCACACGTGTCGGCGTGTATCATTAGTATCAATATAAAGCCATTTCTTTTATTAATCGGTATTTTGAATATTGTTTATGAGTAAGACGCACTTATTAAAATGTAGTAGCGTTTCGTACTATCCTAAGCTAAAAGAACCCCGACCTACGGCGAGCTAGACCCGAGCATAGCAAGAGTGCGCATCCCTAGCGAAGGAAGTACAAGGTCCTCTTTATTAGTAATTACCACCCATTATTAAAAGACCAACTAGTTAAAAATCTATCGAACTACGTACACTACAATACTGAGGACAGAGATAATGCACTCCATGCGTTGATTTCCGGTCTCAGGAAACCGTTGAGCAACCGTGTTGCCAGCTCAACCCAGGGATTTGCCCTCAGCCTTGGCTTTGTGAGAACCAAACCCGTTCGCAGGAAAATCAGTGAAGAAGTATCAGGGCCCAAGACGGCCAAGGAAAAACCCCCGTTTTACAAAAAGCAAAGTGCGTTCCTACAAAATAATCAATATAATGCGGCCCGTAACTGTAAAAATCGAATTTCGTAACATGATCATAAACAGATCTAAGGCATTTTCAGCCTCTAAGAACGTCCTGTCGTTTAACACATCCTTTGTTGCCACGATTCCATATCCCCCATGGGTGTGACTAAATTTGTAAAACAAGAAATATCTGATTGGCGTTATTAGAGTTTCAAGGTCGCCTTACAACAACCCGACATGGGTTGTTGACAAAAAGGGTTACGATGATCTGGAGAATAAGCTGTTGATCATAGACATAGTAAACTTAACGAAAAACCATTGTTTATTGAAAAAACGAATCCCGAACATACCCATGATATTGGTCATAAAGGTCAATAATTCCAGGGAACCGCTAAAATGCTGCCTCCGCATGCAGACGTTGCTGTATTTAAAGCGCACATTGAGGATGCCGTCGTACTCAGCCTTCCCATCTACACTAGCAGCGAGCTGGAGGCATATGTGGACAGCTTTACTGCAATAATTACTGAATCCGCGAGACGGGCTACGTCATCCCAGCGTCAAGTAGCTAGTAGAAGGGCCCCTATTCTGAGCTCTGAGGCATGGGCTCTGCTAAACACCTCAGGAGGCAGAACATTCTTTCAGATGATCCTGCAACCAAGCAGTGTCACAGACTAGTGTCACAGACAGACTGCGCCGGATGCTTGCCAAAAATGGGCAGAAAAACCTTGACACCCTGCTCTAGGGAGCTGGCCCTGACAACAACAGTGATTTCTCAATCTGGAAACTGACAAGAGGTATCAAGAGACAGCCGCTTTGTCAATCCTCTATCCTGAGGCACACAGTGGTCTCTGGCTCAGGACAGACGGCGACAAAGCGAATGCTTTTACTGAGTATCTGTTCTCCACCTTCACTCTTTCCAGCGCTTCCCACCGAGAAGAATTTTCAAACCTCTTAAACAAACCCACCCAGTCTACTCGCCCCATGAGACTTATCACGCCGCAGGAAGTCACTGCAATTGGAGGTGCTCCAGCTGAAAGACTCCCGGACATGACGACATCGACAATCCAACAGCCAAATCTCTCCCTCGGAAAGCAGTTTTAGCTTTGGTTAAAATCTTCAACGCCATGCTGTGGCTGGGGCACTTTCTTTTGCACCGATTCCTGGAACTGCCGCAGGTATCGGGCCATCAAATCGGCTTTAGAAAATCGAAAGGATGCCAGGAACAGGTTTATCGCCTTGTCAACCATGAGGCATTGAACAAAAATTGTACACTGTGGCGGTCTTCCTTGATGTGAAGCAAGCCTTTGATAAGGTGTGGCACGAGGGACTGCTGTTCAAAATGAAAGATTTACTACCGGCACCCCACTATGCTATACTTAAATCTTTCATTGCGGATAGGACCTTTGATGTTGCTGTGAGGGACTCTCGATCGAGCGCGGTGGGCATGAATGCAGGTGTGCCCCAGGGAAGTGTTCTTGGACCATTCCTGCTCTTCACAGCTGATATGCGAACCCCGTCCCCCAGTACGTCCACGGCCAATATGTTTGTGGCCACATATGCTGACGACAGCCATGGTCGCGTCCCACTTGTCCCTGCAAGTTGCCCATGAAGTTGCCACTTCAAGTTGGCTGCATGAAATAACTGCACCAAGTCTGCCAGTGTGACCTTCGCCCTTCGACCCGGTACCTGCCCTTGACTTTCCTACAATGGTGGGCCCATTAGAACCGCCAACTCCCACTGCTACTTGGGTGTCCACCAAGATCGCAGGTTCACCTGCAGAGGCTATATCACGGCTGTTAAGGTGAAGCAAGCTTCAAAAGCTCGACTGGATTTTGCGATCAACCAGGCTTCAGCTCTCACCTAAAGTCCGTCTGGTTGATCAAAGCCATTATAAACCCAATCTGGACCTACGCCATCCAAGTTTAGGGAACCACCTCCAAGCATCAGCTTGGAGGGTTGAGGGTTGTACAGGCACTTGCTGCTCGACGTGCATCGGCACTCCCGTGGTACGTCACCAACTCCGCTATCCTAAGGGATCTCCGGATAACTCTGGTTTGTGACGAGATCAATCACATAGCAGCCGATACGCCGACAAACTGACCGCGCACCCAAACATATTAACAAGCAGTCTCGCCGATCCTATTCCCCTCCGACCGCTGAAGAGAATCCACCCGACCGATCTACCTAGCCGTGTTATATAACTACTTCAATAACTTTGTAAATAGTACTTGTAAATAATTGTTAAATAGTCGAATAAGGTCCTTTATACCATGTATATGTTTTCCTATTTTCCTCGTCCGGTTATGTTCAGAAGGCACTAAACGATTGCGACGCAAATAAATAAAAAAAAATAAAGAAAAAAAAAAAAAAAAACCCCACTTCGGAGTGTAGGCTCAAGGAAGATGATGCCAGTCGCTGTTTTCACTGTGGAAAGCCCCTAATTTTAAAGGTTGCATTAAATACCTAAAAAAAAAGTTTCTACTCGTACTCATCATTTAAAGACCCACTGCTGCTGGTCCTGTAAACAAATCCCCTACCCGTAGCGTTGGATAGCCATCTTTTGCGACAATTGTCAGAAGCAATCAGCCTGTTGTTTAGCCAATTCATCCGCCTGCTCCTACTACTGCCTCTAATGCAAGTACCAACATGGACTCCAAACTGGAACAGTTTTTTTCTGGGCTTGACAGAATGATATCGTTAGTCGAAACGTTGATGTGATTACTTCTCCAGACCCGCCCTTCGCCCTCTGCATTTAAAATGGGTCCTCTAAAGATAGCAGCTTGGAATTCAAATGGGGCCTCCTCGAAGACCAATGAGATCCTCGCTTTTATTGAGCTTCACGACATAGACATCCTCCTGTTGTCAGAAACCCGCTTCTCCTCCCGGTCCAACTTCAGGGTCTATGGCTTTACCCTACATACGGCCAACCATCCGGATGACAGCCAACACGGAGGTGCGGCGATCCTTGTTAGATCAAGTATCTCTCATCAACCGTTCGCAAAATCATATCCAAGCAGTAGTTATTCAGCTGACTGCAAGCAGAGGAAACTTTAATGTTGCCTCAGTATACTGCCCTCCGACTCTTAGATGGACAGATGCTATTGTTGGGCAGTTCATCACACAATTTGGCACAAAGTTCCTTGCGGCAGATGACTGGAACGCAAAACACAGATGGTGGGGAAACTACAGGATGTGTACCAGAGGTACTGTGCTGTATTCTGCACTTGCGGAAGAACGATTCGACATCGTTGCAACTGGAGAAGCCACATGCTACCCCTATCGTGCAACTGCCTCTCCAAGTGCCATCGATTTTGGGATCTCCAAAGGCTTTAGACAGCAACAAATCAGAGGGGAAATGCTGACAGAGCTGTCATCTGACCATCTTCCTTTGCTATTTGAACTAGATGAAGACAATATTCAAGTACTACTAATCGACTGCGCCGTCTGCTAGCCAATAACCGTAGAGCAAACCTGGATACCTTATTGGAGAGTGCTGGTCGAGATAGTAATAGTGGATTCTCAATATGGAAGCTCAGGAGAGGCATCAAGAGACAGCTTTTGGTTTAATCACCAGTTACGGATAGAGGTGACCCCTGGCTTAAGACGGATGATGAGAAAGCAAGTGCTTTTGCTTCTCACCACCTTCGTGCCCTTCAACTACGACACCAATCGTGAAGCCATCGCAAATTTTTTGTATACTGCACCGACACGCCCCATGAGAAATACCTCACTGCAGGAAGTAATGATGCAACTAAAGGCTTTGCAACCAAAAAAAAACACCCCTGGTTACGATGGCATAGGCAACCGAACTGCGAAATTTCTATCACGCAAAGGAGTGCTTGCTCTTGTGAAAATTTTTAATGCTGTGCTAGGATGAGGTAATTTCCCCAAGCAATGGAAGCATGCGCGCATGGTAATGATCCCCAAAGCTGGAAAGTCACCAACACTGATTGACTCATACCGCCCGATAAGCCTGCTACCAACTTTCTCCAAAGTTTTTGAGAGAATTTTGCTTACCAACACTGATTGACTCATACCGCCTGATAAGCCTGCTACCAACTTTCTCCAAAGTTTTTGAGAGAATTTGAGAGTCGGCCTGTGTCACATTTACCCTGCGACCTCAAACCTGCCTAGGTCTTTTCTTCGACGGAAATATCATTGACTACCTCTCAACCCACTGCTACCTCGCAGTTCACCCCGTCGACTTCTATTTCTCGCCGTCTCGCGAAACATATGAAAAAATATATGAAATATATTTATATATATAGTAGCATATGTACCATAGTATAACACTTTGTCACACACACACACCACACACACACAGTACATATGTACCACTTGATCACACCCACCCAATCCATTTACCCCAACACATAAGTCAGATCCCAAGCTCTTGGCGACAATAACAATTTCGGCCGCGTTAACATAAACAATTGATTCATAGACATAAACATCCGCCGATGCCGAAATTCGTTATTCCCACTAAGCAACCAAATAGCTTACGCAGCACAAATCCTGGTAATTTTCCATGCGCAACTCTCTTAAAGAGCGCAACGCATTTGAATAAAGAGGAGAGCCTTCAAGCTCATATAAACAAAGTCGACCAAGGGTTTGCTAAGCGTTCAACTCACACTCCAGATTTAGTTCTAATTCATCCACTATACCATTAAGACGTTAATTGACTCCGATTCAAAGTTGTATTTTTATAAAAACTTATATTTTTTTCAAAACTTACAACCGCGAACTCGTTATTATATACATATTATGAAAAAAATATGAAAAATCGGAAAAAACATATGTGTACCAACCATCGGTCAATGAGTTGGGAAAGTAAATACAGGAACGTGAAGATAGAACAAGATAGTGACGAAGGGTGGGATTTAGAAGCACAAGGTTTTCACCCGACGACTGACAACAATACGAACATGGACGCTGCTCAGTTGCAGGCAATTATAGAAAGAGCCGTTAGCCAGGCCCTAATTCAGCAGGAGGCTAGGCTGATGGAATCGTTTCAGACCCAACTAAATGAAGTTAGGAAACAAATGAAAAACTTGCAGGTGGAAACACCCCAAAGAATCATATCAAAGAATTATCATAATATATATACATTAGATGTAATACATTAGATGTAATACATTAGATGTAAGGTAAAACTTGACAGAGTTTGAGGGGGTGTAGTGACCAACTTAACTTTACACTGCAATAACTCTTCAAGACACCCTCGCCCTAAATTATAGCAGCTTTTGTATAACCCAAATAGTGAGAGAATTGTCTTAGACCAATCAGGACAGAATATGATCGTACGATTGTACAGTTAGGAAAAGAAAAGCTACAGCAGCGACCACCGGCATGCAGCTTCCCAGAGCTTAATTCATTATCGGATTAAACCTCGTGGCGAACGCTCACAATTTTGACGCTGCCCATTTAAAATGCACATACACGTGGAAATATAGTTTAGTTATATATATCCAATCTCATAAAAACAAGAGTGGGATATTTCAATAAATTTCCGTGTGCGATTTGTGTGAAAGTGGCAAAGAGATTCGACCCCAAGGCGAAAGGAAGGCCAGGCCCATATAAGAGCATTTGGTTGCTCTACAGCCGACTGCCCCCCCGTCTCGTCGACCCCCGCATCAGCTCATGGATTAAATCCCGTCGCTCCAAGAAGAGGCCACGAGGCGACATAACCTTCAGCCAACAAGTTACGCCACCGGCCACCTGCCGAATGATAACTGGACAAATATATTGGAAGGCTAGAGCTCATCCAGGTTATTCAGCTGTGCAGAAGTTTAGACGACCGGATCAGATTTAATTATATTTGGACATCATCAACGTTACGCAGTGAAGATCATCTCCTATGCCATTAATAATGAATTAAATACTCACAGATTGACGGAAATGATGGCATTTGAATAGGAATTTAACTTAGAACCTTTAAAGTTTGACCTATAGCTCGACAATGTCAACGTGAACTTGGGCCCAACTTAACGCACATCATGGAGTGGATATTTAAGGTCGTGAGTACTACAAACCAACAATGATTAAAAACCTTATTATGAATCACCTATATTAAAATTCTACAAAATGCCACTCGAACGTCTAAATAAAATAGGATCTGCATTTGACTAAAGATTATGTAACTATATTTGCTAATTTTATATTCAATTACTTATGACTATTTGTTTATACTTTACTTTTATATACGTTATTTTACTCACTAAATATAAACGAAAATGAAGAGTTAGAGAATGACTAGAATAATGATGCGTAGATTAAAAATTGTTAGTTTGTAAAAGAGATTTAATGGAATCGTTACTAAACTGAATTTATATAAATGGAATTATAATTGAAGATATATTGAAAAATAATGAATTGTGAATAAATAGATTTAATGGTTTGTCGAGTACTTATGCTGAACACTTTCTTAAATATGTGGTAGAGTTATTTTGAACTTGGCCAAGGGACAATGTAAATATTTTAAGTAGCATTGTCATGGTAGGGAGGGTAAAGACTTAGGGAATCATTAACATCAAAAATTCCCAATACTTATCAGAATCTGTAGCTTATCTTCACACGTGTCGGCGTGTATCATTAGTATCAATATAAAGCATTTCTTTTATTAATCGATAGTCCAGTTTTGAATATTGTTTATGAGTAAGACGCACTTATTAAAATGTAGTAGCGTTTCGTACTATCCTAAGCTAAAAGAACCCCGACCTACGGCGAGCTAGACCCGAGCATAGCCAGAGTGCGCATCCCTAGTGTAGTGACCAACTTAACTTTACACTGCAAAAACTCTTCAAGACACCCTCGCCCTAAATTATAGCAGCTTTTGTGTAAAACAAAAAGCGAGAGAATTGTCTAAGGCCAATCAGAACAGAATATGATCATACGATTATACAGTTAGGGAAACAAAAGCTATAACAGCGACCACCAGCATGCAGCTTCCCCAGAGCTTAGATCATTATCGGATAAATCTTCGTGGCGAACGCTCATACATTTTTGACACTGCCCATTTAACTTCACATACACGTGGAAATATAATTTAGTTATATATATATCCAATCTCATAAAAACAAGAGTTGGTATATTTCAATAAATTTCCGTGTTCGATTCGTGTGAAAGTGGCAACGAGATTCGACCCCAAGGCGTAAGGAAGACCAGGCCTATATATAAGAGCATGTGATTGCTCTACAGCCGACTACCCCCCGTCTCGTCGACCCCCGCATCAGCTCATGGTTTAAACCCCGTCGCTCCAAGAAGAGGCCACGAGGCGACATAACCTTCAGCAACAAGTTACGCAACCGGCCACCTGCCGTATGATAACTGGCCAAATATATTGGAAGGCTAGAGTTCATCCAGATATTCAGCTATGCAGAAGTTTAGACGACCGGAGCAGATTTAATTACATTTGAACATCATCATCGTCACGCAGTGAAGATCATCTCCTATGACCAACGGAGGTCCAACTTTGTGATTTCGTCTTATCGCAACGCAGCGTAGCAGCCAGCGGTTTACTAAGGTCTTATCGCTGCAATACTGCAGTTATATTTCGTGTTTTGTTTTGATTCTCGATTTTCTTTTGTATTGCGATTTATAATGAATTAAATACTCGCAGATTGACGGAACTTTTGGCATTTGAATAGGAATTTAAATTAGAACCTTTAAAGTTTGACCTACAGCTCGACAATGTCAACGTGAACTTGGGCCCAACTTTACGCACATCATGGAGTGGATATTTAAGGTCGTGAGTACTACAACAACAATGACAAAAACATTATTATGAATCCCCTATAATTAAATTCTAACAAAATGCCACTCGAACGTCTAATTAAAATAATATCTGCATTTTACTAAAGATTATATCATTATATTTGCTAATTTTATATTCAATTACTTATATATATTTGCTTTATACTTTGCTTTTATATACTTTATTTTACCCACTGAATATAAACGAAAATGAAGAGTTAGAGAATGACTAGGATAATTATGCGTAGATAAAAATATTGTTAGTTTGTAAAAGAGATTTAATGAAACCGTTTATTAAACTGAATTTATATAAATGGAATTATAATTGAAGATATATTGAAAAATAATGAATTGTGAATAAATAGATTTAATGGTTTGTCGAGTACTTATGCTGAACACTTTCTTAAATATGTGGTAGAGTTATTTTGAACTTGGCCAAGGGACAATGTAAATATTTTAAGTAGCATTGTCATGGTAGGGAGGGTAAAGACTTAGGGAATCATTAACATCCAAAATTCCCAATACTTGTCAGAATCTGTAGCTTATCTTCACACGTGTCGGCGTGTATCATTAGTATCAATATAAAGCCATTTCTTTTGGTAATCGATAATCCAGTTTTGAATATTGTTTATGAGTAAGACGCACTTATTAAAATGTAGTAGCGTTCGTACTATCCTAAGCTAAAAGAACCCCGACCTACGGCGAGCTAGACCCGAGCATAGCAAGAGTGCGCATCCCTAGCGAAGGAAGTACAAGGTCCTCTTTATTAGTAATTATCACCCACTATTAAAAGACCCACTAGTTAAAAATCGATCGAACTACGTACACTACACATTTTTGGCGCCCGAACGTGTGGGGCTCGAGAAAATACACTACACATTTTTGAAGCCCTACGAGTGGAGCACGACAAGTACTATACATTTTCGGCTCAGATGTGAAGCTCGAAAAGTCCTTAACTTGTCATAGCACACTAAGCTCTAAAGTAATCCATCCACAGTTAAAACACAATATAACTAATTCCAATAAATTAACATATTGGATTGAGAGTATCTATTTGGAAGGGATAGTAAAACTTAGGAACATGCGATTCAATTTGAAAGAGAATTGATCGACCAAGTGGAACTGTTTCGAATCCACAGGAGCTCATCACCATACGTTTCTTTACTCAACTTTATTTACAATTTGATTTTTCTGGAATACATTATACTTACACTTCAATAAGTCTGTATATTGTCCGATTTTCAAGTAAATAAAAGCATGAGGCAATAGACCAGCTACAATCCACTAACAAATAGAGATACAACTAAGATTCTGATAGAAGTGATCGACATAAAGAAAGACAAACCAAATAATTACAACATATCTTAACAACAATAATATGGCAGCGAAGAATAGTGCAGGTAATGCAGTTGAAGTTTCACAAGGCGTTGAAAATAGCTGTGCCATATGTAAAGAAATCTTAGCACCAACCCTTTTGTCAGCAACAACATCGTGCAGGCATACATTTCATAAAAAGTGCATTATAAACCACTTAAAAAGTTCACAAACATGTCCAATTTGCAATGCAGATTGCAACGAATCGAATTTATCTCACTCTAATAACACTCTGTTCGCTGAATTAGATGCTGCAACAGCTGGCACATCCGGCGTAAGCGAATGTCAAGATAATAATGATATTTTCCCATTAAGGAGAAATACCAGATCAGGCAGGATCCGAGGTACACCTCCTAGACGAGGAGTGTCTACCAGAAATACTTACAGAGGAAATTTGGATAGGATCTTAACAGAACCTCCAACGAATTCCAGTATGGCTCTTAGTACTCAACCAGAGTTGATGAACTTTATACAGTTTACTGTTAGCCAACAACAGGCTCAACTCATGGATAACCTTACTTTCTGACATTTGGACAAAATATGATCCTTAACGGCAAGGACTATAGTCTCCTGCGTTCTCTAAATATGTTAGCGGACGACACTCGGTTATCTAAACCGGAGGCTTTAGAACTGCAGAGACGGCAAGCTAAACTGAACCTAAACCGATCACATGAAGAAAACGCGAATAGATACAACCTACGTACACGGCAGATAGAATTTAAAAACGGCGATTTCGTTTATGCTAGAAACTTTACCCAAAGTAATGCCGTAAAGAAATTCAGTAGTAAATTGGCACACGTATTTATCCCAGCGAAAGTTTATAAGAAACGTAGCTCGTACTACTATGAATTAGAGGATGAGAGAGGAAAGAAATTAGGAGTATTCCATTTGAAGGATATACAAGCTAGAAAACAAGGAGTTTCTTCAGATAAGGCTTCCTTGAAATAGTCTCGTTACCCTTATCTGTGGTGTAGTGACCAACTTAACTTTACACTGCAAAAACTCTTCAAGACACCCTCGCCCTAAATTATAGCAGCTTTTGTGTAAAACAAAAAGCGAGAGAATTGTCTAAGGCCAATCAGAACAGAATATGATCATACGATTATACAGTTAGGGAAACAAAAGCTATAACAGCGACCACCAGCATGCAGCTTCCCCAGAGCTTAGATCATTATCGGATAAATCTTCGTGGCGAACGCTCATACATTTTTGACACTGCCCATTTAACTTCACATACACGTGGAAATATAATTTAGTTATATCTATATCCAATCTCATAAAAACAAGAGTTGGTATATTTCAATAAATTTCCGTGTTCGATTCGTGTGAAAGTGGCAACGAGATTCGACCCCAAGGCGTAAGGAAGACCAGGCCTATATATAAGAGCATGTTATTGCTCTACAGCCGACTACCCCCCGTCTCGTCGACCCCCGCATCAGCTCATGGTTTAAACCCCGTCGCTCCAAGAAGAGGCCACGAGGCGACATAACCTTCAGCAACAAGTTACGCAACCGGCCACCTGCCGTATGATAACTGGCCAAATATATTGGAAGGCTAGAGTTCATCCAGATATTCAGCTATGCAGAAGTTTCGACGACCGGAGCAGATTTAATTACATTTGAACATCATCATCGTCACGCAGTGAAGATCATCTCCTATGACCAACGGAGGTCCAACTTTGTGATTTCGTCTTATCGCAACGCAGCGTAGCAGCCAGCGGTTTACTAAGGTCTTATCGCTGCAATACTGCAGTTATATTTCGTGTTTTGTTTTGATTCTCGATTTTCTTTTGTATTGCGATTTATAATGAATTAAATACTCGCAGATTGACGGAACTTTTGGCATTTGAATAGGAATTTAAATTAGAACCTTTAAAGTTTGACCTACAGCTCGACAATGTCAACGTGAACTTGGGCCCAACTTTACGCACATCATGGAGTGGATATTTAAGGTCGTGAGTACTACAACAACAATGACAAAAACATTATTATGAATCCCCTATAATTAAATTCTAACAAAATGCCACTCGAACGTCTAATTAAAATAATATCTGCATTTGACTAAAGATTATATAATTATATTTGCTAATTTTATATTCAATTACTTATATATTTGCTTTATACTTTGCTTTTATATACTTTATTTTACCCACTGAATATAAACGAAAATGAAGAGTTAGAGAATGACTAGGATAATTATGCGTAGATAAAAATATTGTTAGTTTGTAAAAGAGATTTAATGAAACCGTTTATTAAACTGAATTTATATAAATGGAATTATGATTGAAGATATATTGAAAAATAATGAATTGTGAATAAATAGATTTAATGGTTTGTCAAGTACTTATGTTGAACACTTTCTTAAATATGTGGTAGAGTTATTTTGAACTTGGCCAAGGGACAATGTAAATATTTTAAGTAGCATTGTCATGGTAGGGAGGGTAAAGACTTAGGGAATCATTAACATCCAAAATTCCCAATACTTATCAGAATCTGTAGCTTATCTTCACACGTGTCGGCGTGTATCATTAGTATCAATATAAAGCCATTTCTTTTGGTAATCGATAATCCAGTTTTGAATATTGTTTATGAGTAAGACGCACTTATTAAAATGTAGTAGCGTTCGTACTATCCTAAGCTAAAAGAACCCCGACCTACGGCGAGCTATACCCGAGCATAGCAAGAGTGCGCATCCCTAGCGAAGGAAGTACAAGGTCCTCTTTATTAGTAATTATCACCCACTATTAAAAGACCCACTAGTTAAAAATCGATCGAACTACGTACACTACACTAGCGAAGGAAGTTCAAGGTCCTCTTTATTAGTAATTACCACCCACTATTAAAAGACCACCTAGTTAAAAATCTGTCGAACTACGTACACTACACATTTTTGGCGCCCAAACGTGGGGCACGACAAATACTACACATCTTTGGCACCCAGACGTGAAGCTCGACAAGTCCTTAACTTGTTATAGCACACTGAGCTCTAAAGTCTAATCCATCCACAGTTAAAACACAATATAACTAATTCCAATAAATTAACATATTGGATTGAGAGCATCTATTTGGAAGGAATAGTTAAACTTAGGAACGTGCGATTTAATTTGAAAGAGAATTGATCGACCAAGTGCAACTGTTTCGAATCCACAGAAGCTCATCACCATACGTTTCTTTACTCAACTTTATTTACAAAGTGATTTTTTTGGAATACATACGTACACTTCAATAAGTCCGTATATTGACCGATTTTCAAGTAAATAAAAGCATGAGGCAATAGACCAGCTGCAATCCACTAACAAATAGAGATACAACTAAGATTCTGATAAAAGTGATCGACATAAAGAAAGACAAACCAAATAATTACAACATATCTTAAAAACAATCATATGGCAGCCAAGTGTAGTGCAGGCATTGCAGTTGAATTTTGACAAGGCGTTGAAAATATCTGTGCCATATGCCGTTTTGTCAGCAACAACATCGTGCAGGCATACATTTCATAAAAAGTGCATTATAAATCACTTAAAAAGCACACAAACATATCCAATTTGCAATGCAGATTTCAACGAATCGAATTTATCTCACGCTAATAACACTCTATTCGCTGAATTAGGTGCTGCAACAGGTGGCATATCCGGCGTAAGCGAATGTCAGAATAATAATAATTATATTTTACCATTAAGGAGAAATACCAGATCAGGCAGGATCTGAGGTACACCTCCTAGACGAGGAGTGTCTATAAGAACTACTTACAGAGGAAATTTGGATAGGATCTTAACAGAACCTCCAACGAATTCCAGTATGATTCTTCGTACTCAACCAGAGTTGATGAACTTTATACAGTTTACTGTTAGCCAACAACAGGCTAAACTCATGGATAACCTTACTTCTTATTTAGGGAAGACTATAGAGACATCTATTAAAAGTCATTTAGACAACTTACAATTATCTCAGATTACACACCTTACAATATCCAACCAAATACAGATTTGAGCAGGAACGATTCCACTCAAAATCGGTATTCTCAGAATTTAGACAATAATGTAGAAGAAAGAGGCGGAAACAGGAGCAATGCAAGCTCATATGTTAGCCCGGAAAAAGTATCAGTATCATTCAAAAGTGATTAAAGGGATTAAAGTTTGATGGTAGCAAAACAAGCATCAGGATAGATGAATTCATTTACAGGATGTGCTCACTCACCAAACAAAATCTAGGTAATGATTATAGACTTTTATGTGACCATTTGTACCTTCTGTTTGCAGGAAAAGCAAGCGATTGGTATTGGAAGTTTCATCGAAACAATCCAAATTTCGATTGGAACACATTTTGTGGCGAATTTAGGAAGAGATTCGAAGATATAGAGACAGATTATGATATTTGGGAGGGAATCCGAAAACGCAAGCAAGGAGAAAATGAAGCATTTGAAGATTTCCAGGAAACCATGGAACGGTTGATTGACAGACTGCAAAATGGAGTTTCCGAAACACAATTAGTTGAGTTATTGGTTAGAAATTCGAAGCCTAGCTTACATCATGAGTTGTTGCATCTTAAAATCCCAAACAGAACACAACTCCGATACGAAGTGCGCAGGCATGAACAGTTTTATAACAATCTCAGGACGTTTAAGCCGAAACCTTATCGCTCCTGCGTGGCAGAATTAACCACCGAAGAAGAGGAAACAGGTTTAGTAAGAGTAGGTGAAGAAGTAAACCAAATTTAACGTCGAAACACCACAAAAGAAAAAAAAAGAATTATATTTTGTTACGGTTGCGGACTTAAAGAAAAATACAAACCGACTTGTCCAAACTGTAATCCGGGAAACCGACAAAAGGATGTTTCTCTGAGCAACAAGATACATCCGTAGATTCAGAAGTTGCTAAGTCAAAGTCAACCACTGAAGCCCGTGAATTTCAGGAGATAGAAGCTTTAGGTCAGCCTGATATTCATTTTTCTTTTATACCCTTACACATAAGAATTCAAAATTACAATAATAAGCGTAGAGAAATATTTAGTAAAGTAGATAGTATAGGGACTCATTTAAAACCCAAACGATCTACTAGCCGATTGAGAGAATTTTCGAAGAAGGAAACCGACAGAAACTTATTTCAGCTATAGTACTTAGCTCTGACCAAAGACTATATACGGATATCAATATAGAGGGTCAAACTTATAAGGCTTTATTAGATTCTGGAGCAACAATAAGTTGCGTAGGCGGATTAGCTGCTCAGAACTTCCTTAAACACAACAACGTAAAAAAATGTTCTGGCGAAAATTCGCGCTACGAACGGAAGAAAACACAAAGTAAGGCCGTAAAGAAATTCAGTAGTAAATTGGCACCTGTATTTATCCCAGCTAAAGTTTATAAGAAACGTAGCTCGTACTACTATGAATTAGAGGATGAGAGAGGAAAGAAATTAGGAGTATTCCATTTGAAGGATATACAAGCTAGAAAACAAGGAGTTTCTTCAGATAAGGCTTCCTTGAAATAGTCTCGTTATCCTTATCTGTGGGTGTAGTGACCAACTAAACTTAACACTGTAATAACTCTTCAAGACACCCTCGCCCTAAATTATAGCAGCTTTTGTGTAAAACAAAAAGTGAGAGAATTGTCTTAGACCAATCAGGACAGAATATGATCGTACGATTGTACAGTTAGGAAAAGAAAAGCTATAACAGCGACCACCGGCATGCAGCTTCCCAGAGCTTAATTCATTATCGGATTAAACCTCGTGGCGAAGTAATGACCCAAGATCACACAATTCAGATAAGCTATCAGAATCTGTAGCTTATCTCACACGTGTCGGCGTGTATCAGTAGTATCAATATAAAGCAATTTCTTTTATTAATCGATAGTCCAGTTTTGAATATTGTTTTTGAGTAAGACGCACTTATTAAAATGTAGTAGCGTTTCGTACTATCCTAAGCTAAAAGAACCCCGACCTACGGCGAGCTAGACCCGAGCATAGCAAGAGTGCGCATCCCTAGCGAAGGAAGTACAAGGTCCTCTTTATTAGTAATTACCACCCACTATTAAAAGACCAACTAGTTAAAAATCTATCGAACTACGTACACTACAATACTGAGGACAGAGATAATGCACTCCATGCGTTGATTTCCGGTCTCAGGAAACCGTTGAGCAACCGTGTTGCCAGCTCAACCCAGGGATTTGCCCTCAGCCTTGGCTTTGTGAGAACCAAACCCGTTCGCAGGAAAATCAGTGAAGAAGTATCAGGGCCCAAGACGGCCAAGGAAAAACCCCCGTTTTACAAAAAGCAAAGTGCGTTCCTACAAAATAATCAATATAATGCGGCCCGTAACTGTAAAAATCGAATTTCGAAACATGATCATAAACAGATCTAAGGCATTTTCAGCCTTTAAGAACGTCCTGTCGTTTAACACATCCTTTGTTGCCACGATTCCATATCCCCCATGGGTGTGACTAAATTTGTAAAACAAGAAATATCTGATTGGCGTTATTAGAGTTTCAAGGTCGCCTTACAACAACCCGACATGGGTTGTTGACAAAAAGGGTCACGATGATCTGGAGAATAAGCTGTTGATCATAGACATAGTAAACTTAACGAAAAAACCATTGTTTATTGAAAAAACGAATCCCGAACATACCCATGATATTGGTCATAAAGGTCAATAATTCCAGGGAACCGCTAAAATGCTGCCTCCGCATGCAGACGTTGCTGTATTTAAAGCGCACAGTTTTAGCTTTGGTTAAAATCTTCAACGCCATGCTGTGGCTGGGGCACTTTCTGTTGCACCGATTCCTGGAACTGCCGCAGGTATCGGGCCATCAAATCGGCTTTAGAAAATCGAAAGGATGCCAGGAACAGGTTTATCGCCTTGTCAACCATGAGGCATTGAACAAAAATTGTACACTGTGGCGGTCTTCCTTGATGTGAAGCAAGCCTTTGATAAGGTGTGGCACGAGGGACTGCTGTTCAAAATGAAAGATTTACTACCGGCACCCCACTATGCTATACTTAAATCTTTCATTGCGGATAGGACCTTTGATGTTGCTGTGAGGGACTCTCGATCGAGCGCGGTGGGCATGAATGCAGGTGTGCCCCAGGGAAGTGTTCTTGGACCATTCCTGCTCTTCACAGCTGATATGCGAACCCCGTCCCCCAGTACGTCCACGGCCAATATGTTTGTGGCCACATATGCTGACGACAGCCATGGTCGCGTCCCACTTGTCCCTGCAAGTTGCCCATGAAGTTGCCACTTCAAGTTGGCTGCATGAAATAACTGCACCAAGTCTGCCAGTGTGACCTTCGCCCTTCCACCCGGTACCTGCCCTTGACTTTCCTACAATGGTGGGCCCATTAGAACCGCCAACTCCCACTGCTACTTGGGTGTCCACCAAGATCGCAGGTTCACCTGCAGAGGCTATATCACGGCTGTTAAGGTGAAGCAAGCTTCAAAAGCTCGACTGGATTTTGCGATCAACCAGGCTTCAGCTCTCACCTAAAGTCCGTCTGGTTGATCAAAGCCATTATAAACCCAATCTGGACCTACGCCATCCAAGTTTAGGGAACCACCTCCAAGCATCAGCTTGGAGGGTTGAGGGTTGTACAGGCACTTGCTGCTCGACGTGCATCGGCACTCCCGTGGTACGTCACCAACTCCGCTATCCTGCATACTGCACCGTCACGCCCCATGAGAAATACCTCACTGCAGGAAGTAATGATGCAACTAAAGGCTTTGCAACCAAAAAAAAAACACCCCTGGTTACGATGGCATAGGCAACCGAACTGCGAAATTTCTATCACGCAAAGGAGTGCTTGCTCTTGTGAAAATTTTTAATGCTGTGCTAGGATGAGGTAATTTCCCCAAGCAATGGAAGCATGCGCGCATGGTAATGATCCCCAAAGCTGGAAAGTCACCAACACTGATTGACTCATACCGCCCGATAAGCCTGCTACCAACTTTCTCCAAAGTTTTTGAGAGAATTTTGCTTATCACGCACGGCTTTGAGCACAAGCGTTTTATAAGGTTTGGCACGAAGGTCTGCTACATATATAAGATGAAAGATTTCCTCCCAGCAGCCCATTATGCCATCCTCAGCTCCTTTATCTCTGTTCGGACCTTCGATGTTTGCAGTACGAGACTCTCGGTCTAGCCTGGAACACATTCATGCAGGGGTTCCACCTGTTCCTTCCTGTATACCCTTACACTGCTGACCGACAATACCGATGAAGCCTCCCCTGCTCAGCTGCTCCTGGCCACTTACGCTGATGATACTGCCATGCTTGCGTCGCACTTGTCCTTGGAAATCGCTTCCAATGCAGTTCAGGAATGGCTACATGCAATCGAGCGATGGACTGCCAAATGGAACATAGACATTAACTGCACTAAGTCGGCCTGTGTCACATTTACCCTGCGACCTCAAACCTGCCTAGGTCTTTTCTTCGACGGAAATATCATTGACTACCTCTCAACCCACTGCTACCTCGCAGTTCACCCCGTCGACTTCTATTTCTCGCCGCCTCGCGAAACATATGAAAAAATATATGAAATATATTTATATATATAGTAGCATATGTACCGTAGTATAACACTTTGTCACACACACACTCCACACACACACAGTACATATGTACCACTTGATCACACCCACCCAATCCATTTACCCCAACACATAAGTCAGATCCCAAGCTCTTGGCGACAATAACAATTTCGGCCGCGTTAACATAAACAATTGATTCATAGACATAAACATCCGCCGATGCCGAAATTCGTTATTCCCACTAAGCAACCAAATAGCTTACGCAGCACAAATCCTGGTAATTTTCCATGCGCAACTCTCTTAAAGAGCGCAACGCATTTGAATAAAGAGGAGAGCCTTCAAGCTCATATAAACAAAGTCGACCAAGGGTTTGCTAAGCGTTCAACTCACACTCCAGATTTAGTTCTAATTCATCCACTATACCATTAAGACGTTAATTGACTCCGATTCAAAGTTGTATTTTTATAAAAACTTATATTTTTTTCAAAACTTACAACCGCGAACTCGTTATTATATACATATTATGAAAAAAATATGAAAAATCGGAAAAAACATATGTGTACCAACCATCGGTCAATGAGTTGGGAAAGTAAATACAGGAACGTGAAGATAGAACACGATAGTGACGAAGGGTGGGATTTAGAAGCACAAGGTTTTCACCCGACGACTGACAACAATACGAACATGGACGCTGCTCAGTTGCAGGCAATTATAGAAAGAGCCGTTAGCCAGGCCCTAATTCAGCAGGAGGCTAGGCTGATGGAATCGTTTCAGACCCAACTAAATGAAGTTAGGAAACAAATGAAAAACTTGCAGGTGGAAACACCCCAAAGAATCATATCAAAGAATTATCATAATATATATACATTAGATGTAATACATTAGATGTAATACATTAGATGTAAGGTAAAACTTCACAGAGTTTGAGGGGGTGTAGTGACCAACTTAACTTTACACTGCAATAACTCTTCAAGACACCCTCGCCCTAAATTATAGCAGCTTTTGTATAACCCAAATAGTGAGAGAATTGTCTTAGAACAATCAGGACAGAATATGATCGTACGATTGTATAGTTAGGAAAAGAAAAGCTACAGCAGCGACCACCGGCATGCAGCTTCCCAGAGCTTAATTCATTATCGGATTAAACCTCGTGGCGAACGCTCACAATTTTGACGCTGCCCATTTAAAATGCACATACACGTGGAAATATAGTTTAGTTATATATATCCAATCTCATAAAAACAAGAGTGGGATATTTCAATAAATTTCCGTGTGCGATTTGTGTGAAAGTGGCAAAGAGATTCGACCCCAAGGCGAAAGGAAGCCAGGCCTATATAAGAGCATTTGGTTGCTCTACAGCCAACTACCCCCCCGTCTCGTCGACCCCCGCATCACCCAGTTCGCTCCAAGAAAGGGCCACGAGGCGACATAACCTTCAGCCAACAAGTTACGCCACCGGCCACCTGCCGAATGATAACTGGACAAATATATTGGAAGGCTAGAGCTCATCCAGGTTATTCAGCTGTGCAGAAGTTTAGACGACCGGATCAGATTTAATTATATTTGGACATCATCAACGTTACGCAGTGAAGATCATCTCCTATGCCATTAATAATGAATTAAATACTCACAGATTGACGGAAATGATGGCATTTGAATAGGAATTTAACTTAGAACCTTTAAAGTTTGACCTATAGCTCGACAATGTCAACGTGAACTTGGGCCCAACTTAACGCACATCATGGAGTGGATATTTAAGGTCGTGAGTACTACAAACCAACAATGATTAAAAACCTTATTATGAATCACCTATATTAAAATTCTACAAAATGCCACTCGAACGTCTAAATAAAATAGGATCTGCATTTGACTAAAGATTATGTAACTATATTTGCTAATTTTATATTCAATTACTTATGACTATTTGTTTATACTTTACTTTTATATACGTTATTTTACTCACTAAATATAAACGAAAATGAAGAGTTAGAGAATGACTAGAATAATGATGCGTAGATTAAAAATTGTTAGTTTGTAAAAGAGATTTAATGGAATCGTTACTAAACTGAATTTATATAAATGAAATTATAATTGAAGATATATGGAAAAGGAATGAATTGTGAATAAATAGATTTAATGGTTTGTCGAGTACTTATGCTGAACACTTTCTTAAATATGTGGTAGAGTTATTTTGAACTTGGCCAAGGGACAATGTAAATATTTTAAGTAGCATTGTCATGGTAGGGAGGGTAAAGACTTAGGGAATCATTAACATCAAAAATTCCCAATACTTATCAGAATCTGTAGCTTATCTTCACACGTGTCGGCGTGTATCATTAGTATCAATATAAAGCATTTCTTTTATTAATCGATAGTCCAGTTTTGAATATTGTTTATGAGTAAGACGCACTTATTAAAATGTAGTAGCGTTTCGTACTATCCTAAGCTAAAAGAACCCCGACCTACGGCGAGCTAGACCCGAGCATAGCCAGAGTGCGCATCCCTAGCGAAGGAAGTTCAAGGTCCTCTTTATTAGTAATTACCACCCACTATTAAAAGACCAACTAGTTAAAAATCTGTCGAACTACGTACACTACACATTTTTGGCGCCCAAACGTGGGGCCCGACAAATACTACACATCTTTGGCACCCAGACGTGAAGCTCGACAAGTCCTTAACTTGTTATAGCACACTGAGCTCTAAAGTCTAATCCATCCACAGTTAAAACACAATATAACTAATTCCAATAAATTAACATATTGGATTGGGAGCATCTATTTGGAAGGAATAGTTAAACTTAGGAACGTGCGATTTAATTTGAAAGAGAATTGATCGACCAAGTGCAACTGTTTCGAATCCACAGAAGCTCATCACCATACGTTTCTTTACTCAACTTTATTTACAAAGTGATTTTTTTGGAATACATTATACTTACACTTCAATAAGTCCGTATATTGTCCGATTTTCAAGTAAATAAAAGCATGAGGCAATAGACCAGCTACAATCCACTAACAAATAGAGATACAACTAAGATTCTGATAGAAGTGATCGACATAAAGAAAGACAAACCAAATAATTACAACATATCTTAACAACAATAATATGGCAGCCGAGCATAGTGCAGGTAATGCAGTTTAAGTTTCACAAGGCGTTGAAAATAGCTGTGCCATATGTAAAGAAATCTTAGCACCAACCGTTTTGTCAGCAACAACATCGTGCAGGCATACATTTCATAAAAAGTGCATTATAAATCACCTAAAAAGTACACAAACATGTCCAATTTGCAATGCAGATTGCAACGAATCGAATTTATCTCACTCTAATAACACTCTGTTCGCTGAATTATATGCGGCAACAGCTGGCACATCCGGCGTAAGCGAATGTCAAGATAATAATGATATTTTATCATTAAGGAGAAATACCAGATCAGGCAGGATCCGAGGTACACCTCCTAGACGAGGAGTGTCTACCAGAAATACTTACAGAGGAAATTTTGATAGGATCTTAACAGAACCTCCAACGAATTCCAGCATGGCTCTTAGTACTCAACCACAGTTGATGAACTTTATACAGTTTACTGTTAGCCAACAACAGGCTCAACTCATGGATAACCTTACTTCTTATTTAGGGAAGACTATAGAGACATCTATTAAAAGTCATTTAGACAACTTACAATTATCTCAGCCCACACATACAAATTACACACCTGACAATATCCAACCAAATACAGATTTGAGCAGGAACGATTCCACTCAAAATCGGTATTCTTAGAATTTAGACAATAATGTAGAAGAAAGAGGCGGGAACAAGAGCAATGCAAGCTCATATGCTAGCCTGGAAAAAGTATCAGTATCATTCAAACATGGGGATTAAAGTTCGATGGCAGCCAAACAAACATAAGGATAGATGAATTCATTTACAGGATATGCTCACTTACCAAACAAAATCTAGGTAATGATTATGGACTTTTATGTGAGCATTTGTACCTTCTGTTTGCAGGAAAAGCAAGCGATTGGTATTGGAAGTTTCATCGAAATAATTCAAATTTCGATTGGAACACATTTTGTGGCGAATTTAGGAAGAGATTCGAAGATTTAGAAACAGATTATGATATTTGGGAGGGAATCCGAAAACGCAAGCAAGGGGAAAATGAAGCATTTGAAGATTTCAAAACCGTGGAACGGGTAATTGACAGACTGCAAAATGGAGTTTCCGAAACACAATTAGTTGAGTTATTGGTTAGGAATTCGAAGCCTAGCTTACATCATGAGTTGCTGCATCTTAAAATCCCAAACAGAACACAACTCCGATACGATGTGCGCAGGCATGAACAGTTTTATTACAATCTCAGGACGTTTAAGCCAAAACCCTATCGCTCCTGCGTGGCAGAATTAACCACCAAAGAAGAGGAAACAGGTTTAGTAAGAGTAGGTGAAGAAGTAAACCAAATTCAACGTCGAAATACCACAACTTGTTGGAATTGTGACAAACAAGGCCACAGATTCGATGATTGTATGGCTAAAAGAATTATATTTTGTTACAGTTGCGGACTTAAAGAAAAGTACAAGCCGACTTGTCCAAACTGTAATCCGGGAAACCGACAAAAGGATGTTTCTCTGAGCAACAAGATACATCCGTAGATTCAGAAGTTGCTAAGTCAAAATCAAGCACTGAAGCCCGTGAATTTCAGGAGATAGAACCTTTAGGTCAGCCTGATATTCATTTTTCCTTTATACCCTTACATAGAAGAATTCAAAATTACAATAATAAGCGCAGAGAAATATTTGGTAAAGTAGATAGTATAGGGATTCATTTAAAACCCAGACGATATACTAGACGATTTAGAGAATTTTGGAAGAAGGTTCGTCGTGACCTACAGAAACTTATTTCCGCTATAGTACTTAGCTCTGACCAAATACGGATATCAATATAGAGGGTCAAACTTACAAGGCTTTTTTAGATTCTGGAGCAACAATAAGTTGTGTAGGCGGATTAGCTGCTCAGAACTTCACAACAACGTAAAAAAATGTTCGGGCGAAATTCGCGCTGCGAACGGAACAAAAAACAAAGTAGTGTCAAAACTTATAACTTCCATTAAGTATGGAGATACGATAGACAATCTTGAATTATTTATAATACCAGAACTTCAACAGGATGTATATTTAGGCATTGATTTTTGGCAAAAGTTCGGATTACTAAATAAAATTACGAGCAATCCGACCATTGCTGAATTAGACATCGGTACTTTGGATGATGATGAAGATTCTCCAAAATATCATGAGCGGAACGAAGGAGAAAGACTTCGGCTGGAGACAGTAATAAAAACATTTCCATCCTTTGCTTCCGAAGGTTAAGGTCGTACTACCTTGTCCACACATAGCATTGATGTAGGAAATGCGAGTCCTGTTAAACAACGGCATTGGCCAGTTTCACCTGTCATTGAAAAGCTGATGTTCGCTGAAGTGGATAACATGCTAGCCTTAGATGTTATCGAAGAGTCAACTAGCGCTTGGAGTAGTAATTGCGTGTTAGTAAAGAAAGGAGACAAGAACCGTCTATGTCTTGATTCTAGAGAGGTAAACAAGGTTACTCAGCGAGACGCATATCCTCTACCTCATATAGACGGCATCTTAAGCCGGTTACCACTAGCTAAATTCATAAGTGGTATCGACATGAAACATGCATATTGGCAGATACCGCTCGACGAAAATTCTAAGCAATACACTGCGTTTACAATACCGAATAGACCGCTATATCAGTATAAAATGATGCCCTTTGGTCTATGTAACGCGGCCCAAACTCTTTGTCGTTTTATGGATCGAGTCATTCCAGCTCATCTTAGGACTAGAGTATTTGTTTATCTTGACGACTTATTAGTTTTGTCTGAGGATTTTGAATCCCATATGCTTTTACTGCAGGAGATAGCTTTATGCTTACGTAAAGCAAATCTCACTATCAATGTCAGCAAATCCAAATTTTGTATGAAGGAGATCATATATCTCGGTTTTATAATTTGGAATGGACAAATAAGAACCAATCCAGATAAGGTTAAAGCGATAGTGGAATTTCCACAACCAACTTCGATTAAGCAGTTACGAAGATTTCTAGGATAAGCGGGATGGTACCGACGGTTCGTAGAAAACTTTGCCACTATTAGTTTTCCTTTGACGGAACTTCTGTAGTGACCAACTTAACTTTACACTGCAAAAAACTCTTCAAGACACCCTCGCCCTAAATTATAGCAGCTTTTGTATAAAACAAAAAGCGAGAGAATTGTCTAAGGCCAATCAGAACAGAATATGATCGTACGATTATACAGTTAGGGAAACAAAAGCTGTAACAGCGACCACCAGCATGCAGCTTCCCCAGAGCTTAGATCATTATCGGATAAATCTTCGTGGCGAACGCTCACAATTTTTGACGCTGCCCGTTTAAACTTCATACACGTGGAAATATAATTTAGTTATATATATCCAATCTCATAAAACAAGAGTTGGTATATTTCAATAAATTTCCGTGTTCGATTCGTGCGAAAGTGGCAACGAGATTCGACCCCAAGGCGTAAGGAAGACCAGGCCTATATATAAGAGCATGTGATTGCTCTACAGCCGACTACCCCCCCCGTCTCGTCGACCCCCGCATCAGCTCATGGTTTAAACCCCGTCGCTCCAAGAAGAGGCCACGAGGCGACATAACCTTCAGCAACAAATTACGCAACCAGCCACCTGCCGAATGATAACCAGCCAAATGTATTGGAAGGCTAGAGCTCATCCAGATTATTCAGCTATGCAGAAGTTTAGACGACCGGAGCAGATTTAATTACATTTGAACATCATCATCGTCCCGCAGTGAAGATCATCTCCTATGACCAACGGAGGTCCAACTTTGTGATTTCGTCTTATCGCAACGCAGCGTAGCAGCTAGCGGTTTCCTAAGGTCTTATCGCTGCAATACTGCAGTTATATTTCGTGTTTTGTTTTGATTCTTGATTTTCTTTTGTATTGCGATTTATAATGAATTAAATACTCGCAGATTGACGGAACTTTTGGCATTTGAATAGGAATTTAAATTAGAACCTTTAAAGTTTGACCTACAGCTCGACATTGTCAACGTGAACTTGGGCCCAACTTTACGCACATCATGGAGTGGATATTTAAGGTCGTGAGTACTACAACAACAATGATAAATACCTTATTATGAATTACCTATATTAAAATTCTAACAAAATGCCACTCGAACGTCTAAATAAAATAAGATCTGCATTTGACTAAAGATTATGTAACTATATTTGCTAATTTTATATTCAATTACTTATATATATTTGCTTTATACTTTACTTTTATATACTTTATTTTACTTACGGAATATAAACAAAAATTAAGAGTTAGAGAACGACTAGGATAATCATGCGTAGATTAAAATTTGTTAGTTTGCAAAAGAGATTTAATGGAAACGTTTATTAAACTGAATTTATATAAATGGAATTATGATTGAAGATATATTGAAAAATAATGAATTGTGAATAAATAGATTTAATGGTTTGTCGAGTACTTATGTTGAACACTTTCTTAAATATGTGGTAGAGTTATTTTGAACTTGGCCAAGGGACAATGTAAATATTTTAAGTAGCATTGTCATGGTAGGGAGGGTAAAGACTTAGGGAATCATTAACATCCGAAATTCCCAATACTTATCAGAATCTGTAGCTTATCTTCACACGTGTCGGCGTGTATCATTAGTATCAATATAAAGCCATTTCTTTTATTAACCGGTAGTCCACTTTTGAATATTGTTTATGAGTAAGACGCACTTATTAAAATGTAGTAGCGTTTCGTACTATCCTAAGCTAAAAGAACCCCGACCTACGGCGAGCTAGACCCGAGCATAGCAAGAGTGCGCATCCCTAGCGAAGGAAGTACAAGGTCCTCTTTATTAGTAATTATCACCCACTATTAAAAGACCCACTAGTTAAAAATCTATCGAACTACGTACACTACACATTTTTGGCGCCCGAACGTGTGGGGCTCGAGAAAATACACTACACATTTTTGAAGCCCTACGAGTGGAGCACGACAAGTACTATACATTTTCGGCTCAGATGTGAAGCTCGAAAAGTCCTTAACTTGTCATAGCACACTAAGCTCTAAAGTAATCCATCCACAGTTAAAACACAATATAACTAATTCCAATAAATTAACATATTGGATTGAGAGTATCTATTTGGAAGGGATAGTAAAACTTAGGAACATGCGATTCAATTTGAAAGAGAATTGATCGACCAAGTGGAACTGTTTCGAATCCACAGGAGCTCATCACCATACGTTTCTTTACTCAACTTTATTTACAATTTGATTTTTTCTGGAATACATTATACTTACACTTCAATAAGTCTGTATATTGTCCGATTTTCAAGTGAATAAAAGCATGAGGCAATAGACCAGCTACAATCCACTAACAAATAGAGATACAACTAAGATTCTGATAGAAGTGATCGACATAAAGAAAGACAAACCAAATAATTACAACATATCTTAACAACAATATTATGGCAGCCAAGAATAGTGCAGGTAATGCAGTTGAAGTTTCACAAGGCGTTGAAAATAGCTGTGCCATATGTAAAGAAATCTTAGCACCAACCGTTTTGTCAGCAACAACATCGTGCAGGCACACATTTCATAAAAAGTGCATTATAAACCACTTAAAAAGTACACAAACATGTCCAATTTGCAATGCAGATTGCAACGAATCGAATTTATCTCACTCTAATAACACTCTGTTCGCTGAATTAGATGCTGCAACAGCTGGCACATCCGGCGTAAGCGAATGTCAAGATAATAATGATATTTTCCCATTAAGGAGAAATACCAGATCAGGCAGGATCCGAGGTACACCTCCTAGACGAGGAGTGTCTACCAGAAATACTTACAGAGGAAATTTGGATAGGATCTTAACAGAACCTCCAACGAATTCCAGTATGGCTCCTAGTACTCAACCAGAGTTGATGAACTTTATACAGTTTACTGTTAGCCAACAACAGGCTCAACTCATGGATAACCTTACTTCTTATTTAGGGAAGACTATAGAGACATCTATTAAAAGCCATTTAGACAACTTACAATTATCTCAGCCCACACAGACAAATTACACACCTGACAGTGTCCAACCAAATACAGATTTGAGCAGGAACAATTCCAATCAAAATCGGTATTCTCAGAATTTAGACAATAATGTAGAAGAAAGAGGCGGAAACAGGAGCAATGCAAGCTCATATGTTAGCCCGGAAAAAGTATCAGGAATCATTCAAAAATGGGGATTAAAGTTCGACGGTAGCAAAACAAGCATCAGGATAGATGAATTCATTTACAGGATATGCTCACTCACCAAACAAAATCTAGGTAATGATTATGGACTTTTATGCGACCATTTGTACCTTCTGTTTGCCGGAAAAGCAAGCGATTGGTATTGGAAGTTTCATCGAAACAATCCAAATTTCGATTGGAACACATTTTGTGGCGAATTTAGGAAGAGATTCGAAGATATAGAGACAGATTATGATATTTGGGAGGGAATCCGAAAACGCAAGCAAGGAGGAAATGAAGCATTTGAAGATTTCCAGGAAACCATGGAACGGTTGATTGACAGACTGCAAAACGGAGTTTCCGAAACACAATTAGTTGAGTTATTGGTTAGAAATTCGAAGCCTAGCTTACATCATGAGTTGTTGCATCTTAAAATCCCAAACAGAACACAACTCCGATACGAAGTGCGCAGGCATGAACAGTTTTATAACAATCTCAGGACGTTTAAGCCGAAACCTTATCGCTCCTGCGTGGCAGAATTGACCTATTGACCTATATTGACCTCTTAGGCCCATACCCTCGCACAAAAAAAGGTCACATAGGTTTGTTGATTGTCGTTGACCATAACACCCGTTTCCACTTTTTGTTACCTCTTAAGAAGTTCACCGCTCCTAAAATCTGTGATTTCTTAAAGGGGGCTATATTCTATACGTTTGGCGTTCCAGAAGTAATACTTTCTGATAATGGCAGTCAGTTTAAGTCAAGCTATTTCCAAGCTTTCCTTACTAGTATTGGCGCACAGCCAAAACTTAGAGCCATATATTCTCCACAGGCTAACGCGAGTGAAAGACTTAACAGACTTAAGAGCTTATATAGGGAAAGATCACACAAATTGGGATGACAATTTAGACGCTATTAACGGATCTTTAAGAGCGTCGTTACATAGAAGCACAGGTTCGTCACCTTACTTTCTGACATTTGGACAAAATATGATCCTTAACGGCAAGGACTCACTTACCAAACAAAATCTAGGTAATGATTATGGACTTTTATGTGAGCATTTGTACCTTCTGTTTGCAGGAAAAGCAAGCGATTGGTATTGGAAGTTTCATCGAAATAATTCAAATTTCGATTGGAACACATTTTGTGGCGAATTTAGGAAGAGATTCGAAGATTTAGAAACAGATTATGATATTTGGGAGGGAATCCGAAAACGCAAGCAAGGGGAAAATGAAGCATTTGAAGATTTCAAAACCGTGGAACGGGTAATTGACAGACTGCAAAATGGAGTTTCCGAAACACAATTAGTTGAGTTATTGGTTAGGAATTCGAAGCCTAGCTTACATCATGAGTTGCTGCATCTTAAAATCCCAAACAGAACACAACTCCGATACGATGTGCGCAGGCATGAACAGTTTTATTACAATCTCAGGACGTTTAAGCCAAAACCCTATCGCTCCTGCGTGGCAGAATTAACCACCAAAGAAGAGGAAACAGGTTTAGTAAGAGTAGGTGAAGAAGTAAACCAAATTCAACGTCGAAATACCACAACTTGTTGGAATTGTGACAAACAAGGCCACAGATTCGATGATTGTATGGCTAAAAGAATTATATTTTGTTACAGTTGCGGACTTAAAGAAAAGTACAAGCCGACTTGTCCAAACTGTAATCCGGGAAACCGACAAAAGGATGTTTCTCTGAGCAACAAGATACATCCGTAGATTCAGAAGTTGCTAAGTCAAAATCAAGCACTGAAGCCCGTGAATTTCAGGAGATAGAACCTTTAGGTCAGCCTGATATTCATTTTTCCTTTATACCCGTCTAAACATGTGTTTAGACATGATAAGTAGACAATCTATAAATATGTTCTATTTAAGGGCTGCAATAAACATGTCACGGGACAGCATAAGTGGCAACTACAGATAAGTACGGTTGCAGTGGTCTATTGCCGAAGTGTCAAGAGATATGACCACGCGGGAGGTGACTAGCGCGGTCATAGGCTTCAAACATAGATTTGAGATAAACCTCAGCTGCATTGACCAACGCAGACTGCAGCGTCTTACAAGCGCTGCATTATATAATTAGATGATAAGAACCTATGTAAGAATGAATAAAAGGCGATGCCCTCGCAACAGCGAGTCAGTTAGATTCAAACACCCGAATTGAACTCATTAAGTGTACGCATTAGTTTATAGTGTGAACATTTTGGTCCTTCGAGCAATTCTGTTGTTTTCCCCCACCAGTGGTAAGAAACACAGAAGAAAAAAACCAGCGCTTCAAAGTAAAAAGAGCAAGGTTATTCGAGTGATTCTGTTGTTTCCCCCACCAGTGGTAAGAAACACAGAATAAAAGACCACGCCTTAAAGTACTAGGACTATAAGGTGAAACATTGTGTTCTTGCTTTTCCTTGGCTGATCAATCAGCTGTGAGTCGAGGCACAGCTAGGTCAACTGGGCGACCAATCAAAAAATCCTCCAACGGATCACGCCAAAGAATATAAGCAGAAAGCACAAAAAAGTCACAGTGATTGTTTTCCCAACATGTTGTCGGAAAGATCTGTGAAATTGATGCAAGACCAAGGAGAGCTGCAGAACAAAATACTGCAAGCAATCAAGGAAAAGGCATCTATACCAGCAATAGAAGCATTGGTAGTTCGATTTACTACTAACAACAATGCGCTGGTAAAATTGGGAGTTGGCGATCATCAATATTTTAATGATAAAATATTTATTAAAACTATGGATGCTGTCAAGGCCTACAAGGAGTCGCAATTAAAGGTAGAAACACTTGAAGAAATAAATATACCAAGTGGATCAAAATTATCTGATAGCGCATCAGCTCGGAGCTCCAGTCCAGTTGATAATCTGGTTCAACTGGTGGATAGAAGAGCGGACAGGGTGAGGCAACAGATGAGCCTAATTTACGAAACCCTGGATAGTTCAAGTGAGATTGAACTAGTCAAGCAGCTGGCAATGATGAAAAGTCATTGGTCCAACGTGACGGACACACTGAAACTGCTTGAAAACAAGTATGACAGAACTGTCTTTGATCAAGATGAGGCAGACATTCTGCAATCTGAAGTTGCCGCACTAGAGATGGTACTTCAAATGAAGTTGGAACAGTTCAAAAGTTCCAACTGCGACGTGCCAGAACTCCCAAAAGTGGACCTTCCAACGTTCAATGGAAATGCGAAGGAATGGCCAACATTTTTCGAGCTGTTCTCTGAACTAATAGACAGCAGGAAAGATCTCAGCAACACAAGGAAGCTGGGATATTTAAGAGCCTGCTTAAAAGGAGAAGCTCAAATGGTGGTTAGCCATTTGATAACGGGATCAGCGGCTAGCTATACAGCACCGTGGGAGCTTACCTGCAAACGCTATGAGAATAGCAGAAAAATATTCTCCCAACACTTCAACAAATTACTGGAATTGGAGTGCTTGCTGCCCCATGATGAGAAAAATTTAGGGAAGTTTTTGGATACTGCGACCGAGAGCATATTCATCATAAAGCAAAAAGGAAAAATAGGAAGCTCTGCTGACGTAATTTTAGCAGAAATTCTGCTGCGAAAATTTTCGCCAGAAGCCTTGCAGCTGTATGAACAGCATGTAAAAAAGGCAAGAGATATACAGTCCTTACAAGATGTACTGGAGTTTATTGAGCAACAATACAACTCAGTAAACGCCATTACCAAAAATACCGCTCAGCTTGCTACAAGAAAAGTGCAAGTTAGATCATGTGCCTTTTGCTCTAAGGATGGCCACGATATGATAAAGTGTCTCAAATTCAGAGCACTATCAATCGAAAAAAGAAAAGAATTCGTTCAAAAGAACAACATGTGCTTTAGATGCTTTGGAAAGCATAATGCTATCGACTGCAGAAAGGAAATTACCTGCAATCGATGCTCCAAAAGACACAACAGCCTTCTGCATGAAGATACAAAACGCAGTATCAACAGCAATAGCCTTAAGCAAGGCCAAGACACACTATTGGCTACAGCTGTTGTTTTAGTGAAAAACAAAGCTGGAGGTTACAACGAGTTGAGGGCGCTTATTGACGGTGGATCCCAGAAGACGCTGATTTCAGAGGAAGCAGCACAAATATTAAGGATTCCCAGAGTAAGGAGTACTATAGAGGTCGAAGGTATCTCCCAGACTACTCAACTATCAAAAAATAGTGTCCACCTAACTATCAAGCCAAAAATTCCAAGCAGCTTCAAAGCATCAACGGAAGCATTGGTTTTACCAACACTCCATAGAGCCCTTCCCAGCAAAAAGTTTGATATTGATATCAACAAAGAGTGGAAGGGCTACAGGCTAGCAGATCCACGATTCAACGAGCCAAGCAGAATTGACATAGTGATAGGTGTGGATCTATTTCCCCTGATTATGATGGAGAAAATTAAAACCGTAAATGGAATCTTGGGACAAAAAACCAAATTTGGATGGATTGTGTCCGGAAATATAACTCGAGCAGCAAAGCAGAAAATTATAAGTGCCACTACAACAATAAATCTAAAGGACCTGGAACGCTTTTGGGAATTGGAAGATGAAACCGATGAGACAATTACAGACAATGCAGAATGCGAAAGAAAATTCCAAGAAACAACTGTCATCAACGAGGAAGGCAGATTTGTGGTTTCAATTCCATTCCACCAAGAGGCAAAGCTTGGGGACTCTCGCAAACAGGCAATGGCAAGGCTTATGCAAATGGAAAAAAAGTTTCAAAGAAACCCAAAGAACTGGGCTGCATACAACGAATTCATGAAAGAATACCTTAAGATGGGACATATGGAACCTGTAAAGACAACGGGTCAAGGTAAATACTATTTACCCCATCAAGCAATCATCAGGCCTGGAAGCTTAACTACGAAGTTACGAGTAGTTTTTGACGCATCCGCAAAGACGACAAATGGACTAAGCCTAAATGACGTCATTATAGCTGGCCCTAAGATTCAAAAGGATATATTCGATATTCTAATTAAATGGCGCAAGTGGCAATATGTTATGGTAGCTGACATTGAAAAAATGTATCGCCAAATAAAGGTTGCTGAGAAAGACCAAGAATACCAATATATCCTATGGAGAGAGGATCCAAAATTGCCGATCAGTGAGTTCAAGTTAACAACCGTAACATATGGCACCTCGGCAGCACCTTTCTTAGCAGTCCGATGTCTACGAGAGTTGGCAGATCACTTTTGCCAAGAGGATAGCGTCTTAGCAGAAACAATAAGAGACGACTTTTATATGGATGACCTCATAACTGGTGGAGACACAGTCAACGAGTGCTATGAACTCCAAAGGAAATTGAGACAAGTAATGGAGAAGGCCGGCATGCATCTGCGAAAATGGGTTGCAAATGACGAACGTATTTTAGCCGACATTCAGGACGACGGTGCTACGGAAAAAATCTGCATTGAGGAAAATGAATCGATCAAAACCTTAGGACTCCAATGGGATCCAAAGAAGGATACATTTACGTTTTCGGCAGAAAAACCAATGCTAACACGCATAACAAAGCGGTTAGTGTTATCACAGTTATCCAGAATTTTCGACCCACTAGGATGGTTGGCACCTGTAACGATTCAA
>NW_020825281.1:0-47291 GCF_003286155.1 Drosophila erecta
TTCTTCATTTAGACCCTGTTTTTTTTATTTAATAACGTGATAATACAAAATTTAATAAGTAAACTCTAGACCAAGGCATCGGTAATTGTAATTAGAAACGAGTGCCCATTGTGTTTCAAAATAGTTCCCAACTTGTTATGGCTTATCTTTCACTATACGTTCCCTCCAACAGTCTATAAACTAGTGGACAGGAAGTTCCGTGAATTCAGTTAATAAATGTGTTCTTATTTGTGTTGGTGCACGAAAAGTGGTTTCATGCGGTGCGCAAATAAACAATCTACATCCAGAAAGTATAAAATCACAGATAGGACTAAATATATTTGTTGTTTAGGGATTTTAATATATTTTTGAAAGAAGTACGCTTATATTATTGTTTTTTATATAATGATGGAAAAATACAAAATTTAATAAGTAAACTCTAGACCAAGGCATCGGTAATTGTACTTAGAAACAAGTGCCCATTGTGTTTAAAAATAATTCCCAACTTTTTATGGCTTATAATTTCACTATACGTTCCGTCCAACAGTATATAAACTAGTGGACAGAAAGTTCCGTGAATTGAGTTAATAAATGTGTTCATGTTTGTGTTGGTGCACGAAAAGTGGTTTCATGCGGTGCGCAGATAAACAATCTACATCCACAAAGTATAAAATCACAGATAGGACTAAATATATTTGTTGTTTAGGGATTTTAATATATTTTTGAAAGAAGTACGCTTATATTATTGTTTCTTATATAATGATGTGAAAAATACAAAATTTAATAAGTAAACTCTAGACCAAGGCATCGGTAATTGTAATTAGAAACGAGTGCCCATTGTGTTTAAAAATATTTCCCAACTTGTATCTCACTATACGTTCCCTCTAAGAGGCTATAAACTAGTGGACAGGAAGTTCCGTGAATTCAGTTAATAAATGTGTTCATGTTTGTGTTGGTGCACGAAAAGTGGTTTCATGCGGTGCGCAAATAAACAATCTACATCCAGAAAGTAGAAAATCACATATAAGACTAAATATGTTTGTTGTTTAGGGATTTTTATATGTTTTTGAAAGAAGTAGGTTTATATTTTTGTGTTGAGTGTTTTTGGGCGTACAAGATGTCAGTCTGTTAAAAAAATGTAATAGAATTTTAACATTTCCAATCTTTTTAGATATACACACTAGCGGCTAATAACCTTAAGCTCCTCACTTAGACCCTATATTTTGTATTTAATAATGTGAAGAATACAAAATTGAATAAGTAAAGTCTAGACCAAGGCATCGTTAATTGAAATTAGAACCTTGTGCCCATAGTGTTTAAAAATAATTCGCAACTTGTTATAGCTAATAATTTCACAACACGTTCCCTGTAAGAGCCTATAAACTAGTGAACAGGAAGATCCGCGAATTCAGTTAATAAATGTGTTCATGTGGGTTAGTGCACGAAAAGTGGTTTCATGCGGTGCGCAAATAAACAATATACATCCAGAAAGTAGAAAATAACAGAAAAGACTAAATAAGTTTGTTGTTTAGGGATTTTTATTTTTTTTTTAAAGATGAAATACAACATTTAATAAGTAAACTCTAGACCAAGGCATCGTTAATTGAAATTAGAACCTTGTGCCCATAGTGTTTAAAAATAATTCCCAACTCGTTATGGCTTATATTTCACTATACGTTCCCTCTAACAGCCTATAAACTAGTGGACAGGAAGTTCCGTGAATTCCGTTAATAAATGTGTTCATGTTTGTGTTGGTGCACGAAAAGTGGTTTAATGCGGTGCGCAGATAAACAATCTACATATATAAAGTATAAAATCACAGATAAGACTAAATATATTTGTTGTTTAGGGATTTTTATTTTTTTTTTAAAGATGAAATACAACATTTAATAAGTAAACTCTAGACCAAGGCATCGTTAATTGAAATTAGAACCTTGTGCCCATAGTGTTTAAAAATAATTCCCAACTCGTTATGGGTTATATTTCACTATACGTTCCCTCTAGAGGCTATAAACTAGTGGACAGGAAGTTCCGTGAATTCAGTTAATAAATGTTTTCATGTTTGTGTTGGTGCACGAAAAGTGGTTTCATGGTGTGCGCAAATAAACAATTTACGTCCAGAAAGTAGAAAATCACAGAAAAGACTAAATAAGTTTGTTGTTTAGGGATTTTTATTTTTTTTTTTAAAGATGAAATACAACATTTAATAAGTAAACTCTAGACCAAGGCATCGTTAATTGAAATTAGAACCTTGTGCCCATAGTGTTTAAAAATAATTCCCAACTCGTTATGGCTTATATTTCACTATACGTTCCCTCTAACAGCCTATAAACTAGTGGACAGGAAGTTCCGTGAATTCCGTTAATAAATGTGTTCATGTTTGTGTTGGTGCACGAAAAGTGGTTTAATGCGGTGCGCAGATAAACAATCTACATATATAAAGTATAAAATCACAGATAAGACTAAATATATTTGTTGTTTAGGAATTTTTATTTTTTTTTTAAAGATGAAATACAACATTTAATAAGTAAACTCTAGACCAAGGCATCGTTAATTAAAATTAGAACCTTGTGCCCATAGTGTTTAAAAATAATTCCCAACTCGTTATGGGTTATATTTCACTATACGTTCCCTCTAGAGGCTATAAACTAGTGGACAGGAAGTTCCGTGAATTCAGTTAATAAATGTTTTCATGTTTGTGTTGGTGCACGAAAAGTGGTTTCATGGTGTGCGCAAATAAACAATTTACGTCCAGAAAGTAGAAAATCACAGATAAGACTAAATAAGTTTGTTGTTTAGGGATTTTTATTTTTTTTTTAAAGATGAAATACAACATTTAATAAGTAAACTCTAGACCAAGGCATCGTTAATTGAAATTAGAACCTTGTGCCCATAGTGTTTAAAAATAATTCCCAACTCGTTATGGCTTATATTTCACTATACGTTCCCTCTAACAGCCTATAAACTAGTGGACAGGAAGTTCCGTAAATTCAGTTAATAAATGTGTTCATGTTTGTGTTGGTGCACGAAAAGAGGTTTCATGGGGTGCGCAGATAAACAATCTACATCCATAAAGTATAAAATCACAGATAAGACTAAATATATTTGTTGTTTAGGGATTTTAATATATATTTGAAGGCAGTAGGTTTATATTTTTGTTAAGTGTTTTTGGGCGTACAAAATGTCAATCTGTTAGAAAAGAGTAATAGATTTTAAGCACTTCCAATCTTTTTAAAATATGCGCATTAGCAACAATAACCTTTAGTTCTTCATTTAGACCCTGTTTTTATATTTAAAAACGTGAATAATACAAAATTTAATAAGTAAGCTCTAGACCCAGGCATCGGTAATTGTAATTAGAAACTAGTGCCCATTGTGTTTAAAAATAATTCCCAACTTTTTATGGCTTATATTTCACTATACGTTCCCTCTAACAGTCTATAAACTAGTGGACAGGAAGTCGCGTGAATTCAGTTAATAAATGTGTTCATGTTTGTGTTGGTGCACGAAAAGAGGTTTCATGGGGTGCGCAGATAAACAATCTACATCCATAAAGTATAAAATCACAGATAAGACTAAATATATTTGTTGTTTAGGGATTTTAATATATATTTGAAGGCAGTAGGTTTATATTTTTATTGAGTGTTTTTGGGCGTACAAAATGTCAATCTGTTAGAAAAGAGTAATAGAATTTAAGCACTTCCAATCTTTTTAAAATATGCGCATTAGCAACAATAACCTTAAGTTCTTCATTTAGACCCTGTTTTTTTATTTAAAAACGTGAATAATACAAAATTTAATTAGTAAGCTCTAGACCAAGGCATCGGTAATTGTAATTAGAAACGAGTGCCCATTGTGTTTAAAAATAATTCCCAACTTGTTATGGCTAATAATTTCACTATACGTTCCCTCTAACAGCCTATAAACTAGTGGACAGGAAGTTCCGTGAATTCAGTTAATAAATGTGTTCATCTTTGTGTTGGTGCACGAAAAGTGGTTTCATGCGGTGCGCAGGTAAACAATCTACATCCAGAAAGTATAAAATCACAGATAGGACTAAATATATTTGTTGTAATTTGTTGTTGCATTGGTAATTGTAATTAGAAACGAGTGCTCATTGTGTTTAAAAATAATTCCCAACTTGTTATGGCTAATAATTTCACTATACGTTCCCTCTAACAGCCTATAAACTAGTGGACAGGAAGTTCCGTGAATTCAGTTAATAAATGTGTTCATCTTTGTGTTGGTGCACGAAAAGTGGTTTCATGGGGTGCGCAAATAAACAATTTACGTCCAGAAAGTAGAAAATCACAGATAAGACTAAATATATTTGTTGTTTAGGGATTTTAATAAATTGTTGAAAGAAGTACGTTTATATTTTCGTTTTTTTTCTTTAATAATGTGAAAAATACAAAATCTAATAAGTAAACTCTAGACCAAGGCATCGGTAATTGTAATTAACAACGAGTGCCCATTGTGTTTAAAAATAATTCCCAACTTGTTATGGCTTTTAATTTCACTATACGTTCCGTCCAACAGTCTATAAACTAGTGGACAGGAAGTTCCGTGAATTCAGTTAATAAATGTGTTCATATTTGTGTTGGTGCACGAAAAGTGGTTTCATGCGGTGCGCAGGTAAACAATCTACATCCAGAAAGTATAAAATCCAAAATAAGACTAAATATATTTGTTGCTTAGGGATTTTAATATATTTTTGAAGGAAGTAGGAAGTTATATTTTTGTTGAGTGTTTTTTGGCGTACAAAATGTCAATCTGCTAGAAAAGTGTAAAAGAATTTAAGATATTCCAATCTTTTTAAAATATGCGCAATAGCAGCACTAACCTTAAGTTCTTCATTTAGACCCTGTTTTTTTTATTTAATAACGTGATAATACAAAATTTAATAAGTAAACTCTAGACCAAGGCATCGGTAATTGTAATTAGAAACGAGTGCCCATTGTGTTTCAAAATAGTTCCCAACTTGTTATGGCTTATATTTCACTATACGTTCCCTCCAACAGTCTATAAACTAGTGGACAGGAAGTCGCGTGAATTCAGTTAATAAATGTGTTCATATTTGTTTTGGTGCACGAAAAGTGGTTTCATGCGGTGCGCAAATAAACAATCTACATCCAGAAAGTATAAAATCACAGATAAGACTAAATAAGTTTGTTGTTTAGGGATTTTTATTTTTTTTTTTAAGATGAAATACAACATTTAATAAGTAAACTCTAGACCAAGGCATCGTTAATTGAAATTAGAACCTTGTGCCCATAGTGTTTAAAAATAATTCCCAACTCGTTATGGCTTATATTTCACTATACGTTCCCTCTAACAGCCTATAAACTAGTGGACAGGAAGTTCCGTAAATTCAGTTAATAAATGTGTTCATGTTTGTGTTGGTGCACGAAAAGAGGTTTCATGGGGTGCGCAGATAAACAATCTACATCCATAAAGTATAAAATCACAGATAAGACTAAATATATTTGTTGTTTAGGGATTTTAATATATATTTGAAGGCAGTAGGTTTATATTTTTGTTGAGTGTTTTTGGGCGTACAAAATGTCAATCTGTTAGAAAAGAGTAATAGAATTTAAGCACTTCCAATCTTTTTAAAACATTCGCATTAGCAACAATAACCTTAAGTTCTTCATTTAGACCCTGTTTTTATATTTAAAAACGTGAATAATACAAAATTTAATAAGTAAGCTCTAGACCCAGGCATCGGTAATTGTAATTAGAAACGAGTGCCCATTGTGTTTAAAAATAATTCTCAACTTTTTATGGCTTATATTTCACTATACGTTCCCTCTAACGGCTTATAAACTAGTGGACAGGAAGTCGCGTGAATTCAGTTAATAAATGTGTTCATATTTGTTTTGGTGCACGAAAAGTGGTTTCATGCGGTGCGCAAATAAACAATCTACATCCAGAAAGTATAAAATCACAGATAGGACTAAATATATTTGTTGTAATTTGTTGTTGCATCGGTAATTGTAATTAGAAACGAGTGCTCATTGTGTTTTAAAATAATTCCCAACTTGTTATGGCTAATAATTTCACTATACGTTCCCTCTAACAGCCTATAAACTAGTGGACAGGAAGTTCCGTGAATTCAGTTAATAAATGTGTTCATCTTTGTGTTGGTGCATCTTCATGGGGTGCGCAAATAAACAATTTACGTCCAGAAAGTAGAAAATCACAGATAAGACTAAATATATTTGTTGTTTAGGGATTTTAATAAATTGTTGAAAGAAGTACGTTTATATTTTCGTTTTTTTTATTTAATAATGTGAAAAATACAAAATCTAATAAGTAAACTAGACCAAGGCATCGGTAATTGTAATTAAAAACGAGTGCCCATTGTGTTTAAAAATAATTCCCAACTTGTTATGGCTTTTAATTTCACTATACGTTCCGTCCAACAGTCTATAAACTAGTGGACAGGAAGTTCCCTGAATTCAGTTAATAAATGTGTTCATATTTGTGTTGGTGCACGAAAAGTGGTTTCATGCGGTGCGCAGGTAAACAATCTACATCCAGAAAGTATAAAATCCCAAATAAGACTAAATATATTTGTTGCTTAGGGATTTTAATATATTTTTGAAGGAAGTAGGAAGTTATATTTTTGTTGAGTGTTTTTTGGCGTACAAAATGTCAATCTGCTAGAAAAGTGTAAAAGAATTTAAGATATTCCAATCTTTTTAAAATATGCGCAATAGCAGCACTAACCTTAAGTTCTTCATTTAGACCCTGTTTTTTTTATTTAATAACGTGATAATACAAAATTTAATAAGTAAACTCTAGACCAAGGCATCGGTAATTGTAATTAGAAACGAGTGCCCATTGTGTTTCAAAATAGTTCCCAACTTGTTATGGCTTATATTTCACTATACGTTCCCTCTAACAGTCTATAAACTAGTGGACAGGAAGTCGCGTGAATTCAGTTAATAAATGTGTTCATATTTGTTTTGGTGCACGAAAAGTGGTTTCATGCGGTGCGCAAATAAACAATCTACATCCAGAAAGTATAAAATCACAGATAGGACTTAATATATTTGTTGTTTACGGATTTTAATAAATTATTTTTCAAAGAAGTACGTTTATATTATTGTTTTTTTTATATAATTATGTGAAAAATACAAAATTGAATAAGTAAACTCTAGACCAAGGCGTCGGTAATTTAAATTAGAAACTAGTGCCCATTGTGTTTAAAAATAATTCCCAACTTTTTATGGCTTATATTTCACTATACGTTCCCTCTTACAGCCTATAAACTAGTGGACAGGAAGTTCCGTGAATTCAGTTAATAAATGTGTTCATGTTTGTTGTTGGTGCACGAAAAGTGGCTTCATGCGGTGCGCAAATAAACAATCTACATCCAGAAAGTATAAAATCACAGATAGGACTTAATATATTTGTTGTTTAGGGATTTTAATATATTTTTGAAAGATGTACGTTTATATTTTTGTTTTTTTTTTTATTTAATAATGTGAAAAATACAAAATCTAATAAGTAAACTCTAGACCAAGGCATCGGTAACTGTAATTAGAAACGAGTGCCCATTGTGTTTACAAATAATTCCTAACTTGTTATGGCTTATAATTTCACTATACGTTCCCTCTAACAGACCATAAACTAGTGTACAGGAAGTTCCGTGAATGCAGTTAATAAATGTGTTCATGTTTGTGTTGGTGCACGAAAAGTGGTTTCATGGGGTGCGCAAATAAACAATTTACGTCCAGAAAGTAGAAAATCACAGATAAGACTAAATATATTTGTTGTTTAGCGATTTTAATAAATTGTTGAAAGAAGTACGTTTATATTTTCGTTTTTTTTATTTAATAATGTGAAAAATACAAAATCTAATAAGTAAACTCTAGACCAAGGCGTCGGTAATTGAAATTAGAAACTAGTGCCCATTGTGTTTAAAAATAATTCCCAACTTTTTATGGCTTATATTTCACTATACGTTCCCTCTTACAGTCTATAAACTAGTGGACAGGAAGTTCCGTGAATTCAGTTAATAAATGTGTTCATGTTTGTTGTTGGTGCACGAAAAGTGGCTTCATGCGGTGCGCAAATAAACAATCTACATCCAGAAAGTATAAAATCACAGATAGGACTTAATATATTTGTTGTTTAGGGATTTTAATATATTTTTGAAAGATGTACGTTTATATTTTTGTTTTTTTTTTATTTAATAATGTGAAAAATACAAAATCTAATAAGTAAACTCTAGACCAAGGCATCGGTAACTGTAATTAGAAACGAGTGCCCATTGTGTTTAAAAATAATTCCCAACTTGTTATGGCTTTTAATTTCACTATACGTTCCGTCCAAAAGTCTATAAACTAGTGGACAGGAAGTTCCGTGAATTCAGTTAATAAATGTGTTCATATTTGTGTTGGTGCACGAAAAGTGGTTTCATGCGGTGCGCAGGTAAACAATCTACATCCAGAAAGTATAAAATCACAAATAAGACTAAATATATTTGTTGCTTAGGGATTTTAATATATTTTTGAAGGAAGTAGGTTTATATTTTTGTTGAGTGTTTTTTGGCGTACAAAATGTCAATCTGCTAGAAAAGTGTAAAAGAATTTAAGATATTCCAATCTTTTTAAAATATGCGCAATAGCAGCACTAACCTTAAGTTCTTCATTTAGACCCTGTTTTTTTTATTTAATAACGTGATAATACAAAATTTAATAAGTAAACTCTAGACCAAGGCATCGGTAATTGTAATTAGAAACGAGTGCCCATTGTGTTTCAAAATAGTTCCCAACTTGTTATGGCTTATCTTTCACTATACGTTCCCTCCAACAGTCTATAAACTAGTGGACAGGAAGTCCCGTGAATTCAGTTAATAAATGTGTTCATATTTGTGTTGGTGCACGAAAAGTGGTTTCATGCGGTGCGCAAATAAACAATCTACATCCAGAAAGTATAAAATCACAGATAGGACTAAATATATTTGTTGTAATTTGTTGTTGCATCGGTAATTGTAATTAGAAACGAGTGCTCATTGTGTTTAAAAATAGTTCCCAACTTGTTATGGCTTATATTTCACTATACGTTCCCGCTAACAGTCTATAAACTAGTGGACAGGAAGTCGCGTGAATTCAGTTAATAAATGTGTTCATATTTGTTTTGGTGCACGAAAAGTGGTTTCATGCGGTGCGCAGGTAAACAATCTACATCCAGAAAGTATAAAATCACAAATAAGACTAAATATATTTGTTGCTTAGGGATTTTAATATATTTTTGAAGGAAGTAGGTTTATATTTTTGTTGAGTGTTTTTTGGCGTACAGAATGTCAATCTTTTAGAAAAGTGTAAAAGAATTTAAGATATTCCAATCTTTTTAAAATATGCGCAATAGCAGCACTAACCTTAAGTTCTTCATTTTGACCCTGTTTTTTTTATTTAATAACGTGATAATACAAAATTTAATAAGTAAACTCTAGACCAAGGCATCGGTAATTGAAATTAGAAACTAGTGCCCATTGTGTTTAAAAATAATTCCCAACTTTTTATGGCTTATATTTCACTATACGTTCCCTCTTACAGCCTATAAACTAGTGGACAGGAAGTTCCGTGAATTCAGTTAATAAATGTTTTCATGTTTGTTGTTGGTGCACGAAAAGTGGCTTCATGCGGTGCGCAGATAAACAATCTACATCCAGAAAGTATAAAATCACAGATAGGACTTAATATATTTGTTGTTTAGGGATTTTAATAAATTGTTGAAAGAAGTACGTTTATATTTTCGTTTTTTTTATTTAATAATGTGAAAAATACAAAATCTATTAAGTAAACTCTAGACCAAGGCATCGGTAATTGTAATTAAAAACGAGTGCCCATTGTGTTTAAAAATAATTCCCAACTTGTTATGGCTTTTAATTTCACTATACGTTCCGTCCAACAGTCTATAAACTAGTGGACAGGAAGTTCCGTGAATTCAGTTAATAAATGTGTTCATATTTGTGTTGGTGCACGAAAAGGGGTTTCATGCGGTGCGCAGGTAAACAATCTACATCCAGAAAGTATAAAATCACAAATAAGACTAAATATATTTGTTGCTTAGGGATTTTAATATATTTTTGAAGGAAGTAGGTTTATATTTTTGTTAAGTGTTTTTTGGCGTACAAAATGTCAATCTGCTAGAAAAGTGTAAAAGAATTTAAGATATTCCAATCTTTTTAAAATATGCGCAATAGCAGCACTAACCTTAAGTTCTTCATTTAGACCCTGTTTTTTTTATTTAATCACGTGATAATACAAAATTTAATAAGTAATCTCTAGACCAAGGCATCGGTAATTGTAATTAGAAACGAGTGCCCATTGTGTTTCAAAATAGTTCCCAACTTGTTATGGCTTATATTTCACTATACGTTCCCTCTAACAGTCTATAAACTAGTGGACAGGAAGTTCCGTGAATTCAGTTAATAAATGTGTTCATATTTGTGTTGGTGCACGAAAAGTGGTTTCATGCGGTGCGCAGATAAACAATCTACATCCAGAAAGTATAAAATCACAAATAAGACTAAATATATTTGTTGCTTAGGGATTTTAATATATTTTTGAAGGAAGTAGGTTTATATTTTTGTTAAGTGTTTTTTGGCGTACAAAATGTCAATCTGCTAGAAAAGTGTAAAAGAATTTAAGATATTCCAATCTTTTTAAAATATGCGCAATAGCAGCACTAACCTTAAGTTCTTCATTTAGACCCAGTTTTTTTTATTTAATAACGTGATAATACAAAATTTAATAAGTAAACTCTAGACCAAGGCATCGGTAATTGTAATTAGAAACGAGTGCCCATTGTGTTTCAAAATAGTTCCCAACTTGTTATGGCTTATATTTCACTATACGTTCCCTCTAACAGTCTATAAACTAGTGGACAGGAAGTCGCGTGAATTCAGTTAATAAATGTGTTCATATTTGTTTTGGTGCACGAAAAGTGGTTTCATGCGGTGCGCAAATAAACAATCTACATCCAGAAAGTATAAAATCACAGATAGGACTTAATATATTTGTTGTTTACGGATTTTAATATATTATTTTTCAAAGAAGTACGTTTATATTTTTGTTTTTTTTATATAATTATGTGAAAAATACAAAATTGAATAAGTAAACTCTAGACCTAGGCATCGGTAATTGAAATTAGAAACTAGTGCCCATTGTGTTTAAAAATAATTCCCAACTTTTTATGGCTTATATTTCACTATACGTTCCCTCTTACAGCCTATAAACTAGTGGACAGGAAGTTCCATGAATTCAGTTAATAAATGTGTTCATGTTTGTTGTTGGTGCACGAAAAGTGGCTTCATGCGGTGCGCAGATAAACAATCTACATCCAGAAAGTATAAAACCACAGATAGGACTTAATATATTTGTTGTTTAGGGATTTTAATATATTTTTGAAAGATGTACGTTTATATTTTTGTTTTTTTTTTATTTAATAATGTGAAAAATAAAAAATTTAATAAGTAAACTCTAGACCAAGGCATCGGTAATTGTAATAAGAAACGAGTGCCCATTGTGTTTCAAAATAGTTCCCAACTTGTTATGGCCTATATTTCTCTATACGTTCCCTCTAACAGCCTTTAAACTAGTGAACAGGAAGTTCCGTGAATTGAGTTAATAAATGTGTTCATGTTTGTGTTGGTGCACGAAAAGTGGTTTCATGCGGTGCGCAGATAAACAATCTACATCCAGAAAGTATAAAATCACAGATGAGAATATATGTTTGTTGTTTAGGGATTTTAATATATTTTTGAAAGAAGTTGGTTTATATTTTTTGTTGAGTGTGTTTGGACACACAAAATGTCAATCTGTTAGAAAAGAGTAATAGAATTTAAATATATCCAATCTTTTTGGATATGCGCATTAGCAGCAATAACCTTAAGTTCTTTATTTAGACCGTGTTTTTTTTATTTAATAACGTGAATAATACAAAATTTAATAAATAAACTCTAGACCAAGGCATCACTAATTGTAATTAGAAACGAGTGCCCATTGTGTTTAAAAATAGTTCCCAACTTGTTATGGCTTATATTTCACTATACGTTCCCTCCAACAGTCTATAAACTCGTGGACAGGAAGTTCCGTGAATTCAGTTAATAAATGTGTTCATGTTTGTGTTGGTGTACGAAAAGTGGTTTCATGCGGTGCGCAGATAATCAATCTACATCCAGAAAGTATAAAATCACAGATAAGACTAAATATATTTGTTGTATAGGGATTTTAATATATTTTTGAAAGATGTACGTTTATATTTTTGTTTTTTTATTTAATAATGTGAAAAATAAAAAATTTAATAAGTAAACTCTAGACCAAGGCATCGGTAATTGTAATTAGAAACGAGTGCCCATTGTGTTTTAAAATAGTTCCCAACTTGTTACGGCTTATATTTCACTATACGTTCCCTCTAACAATCTATAAACTAGTGGACAGGAAGTTCCGTGAATTGAGTTAATAAATGTGTTCATGTTTGTGTTGGTGCACGAATGGTGGTTTCATGCGGTGCCCAGATAAACAATCTACATCCACAAAGTATAAAATAACAGATAAGAATATATATGTTTGTTGTTTAGGGAATTTAATATATTTTTGAAAGAAGTTGGTTTATATTTTTTGTTGAGTGTGTTTGGGCACACAAAATGTCAATCTGTTAGAAAAGAGTAATAGAACTTAAACATATCCAATCTTTTTGGATATGCGCATTAGCAGCAATAACTTTAAGTTCTTCATTAAGACATTCTTTTTTTTAATTAATAACGTGAATAATACAAAATTTAATAAGTAAACTCTAGACCAAGGCATCGGTAATTGTAATTAGAAACGAGTGCCCATTGTGTTTAAAAATAGTTCCCAACTTGTTATGGCTTATATTTCACTATACGTTCCCTCTAACAGTCTATAAACTAGTGGACAGGAAGTCCCGTGAATTCAGTTAATAAATGTGTTCATATTTGTGTTGGTGCACGAAAAGTGGTTTCATGCGATGCGCAAATAACAATCTACATACAGAAAGTATAAAATCACAGATAGGATTAAATATATTTGTTGTTTAGGGATATTAATATATTATTTTTCAAAGAAGTACGTTTATATTTTTGTTTTTTTTATATAATTATGTGAAAAATACAAAATTGAATAAGTAAACTATAGACCACGGTATCGGTAATTGAAATTAGAAACAAGTGCCCATTGTGTTTAAAAATAATTCCCAACTTTTTATGGCTTATATTTCACTATACGTTCCCTCTTACAGCCTATAAACTAGTGGACAGGAAGTTCCGTGAATTGAGTTAATAAATGTGTTCATGTTTGTGTTGGTGCACGAAAAGTGGTTTCATGCGGTGCGCAGATAAACAATCTACATCCAGAAAGTATAAAATCACAGATGAGAATATATATGTTTGTTGTTTAGGGATTTTAATATATTTTTGAAAGAAGTTGGTTTATATTTTTTGTTGAGTGTGTTTGGGCACACAAAATGTCAATCTGTTAGAAGAGAGTAATAGAATTTAAACATATCCAATCTTTTTGGATATGCGCATTAGCAGCAATAACCTTAAGTTCTTCATTTAGACCGTGTTTTTTTTATTTAATAACGTGAATAATACAAAATTTAATAAATAAACTCTAGACCAAGGCATCACTAATTGTAATTAGAAACGAGTGCCCATTGTGTTTAAAAATAGTTCCCAACTTGTTATGGCTTATATTTCACTATACGTTCCCTCCAACAGTCTATAAACTCGTGGACAGGAAGTTCCGTGAATTCAGTTAATAATTGTGTTCTTATTTGTGTTGGTGCACGAAAAGTGGTTTCATGCGGTGCGCAAATAAACAATCTACATCCAGAAAGTATAAAATCACAGATAGGACTAAATATATTTGTTGTTTAGGGATTTTAATATATTTTTGAAAGAAGTACGCTTATATTATTGTTTTTTATATAATGATGGAAAAATACAAAATTTAATAAGTAAACTCTAGACCAAGGCATCGGTAATTGAAATTAGAAACTAGTGCCCATTGTGTTTAAAAATAATTCCCAACTTTTTATGGCTTATATTTCACTATACGTTCCCTCTTACAGCCTATAAACTAGTGGACAGGAAGTTCCGTGAATTCAGTTAATAAATGTGTTCATGTTTGTTGTTGGTGCACGAAAAGTGGCTTCATGCGGTGCGCAGATAAACAATCTACATCCAGAAAGTATAAAATCACAGATAGGACTTAATATATTTGTTGTTTAGGTATATTAATAAATTGTTAAAAGAAGTACGTTTATATTTTCGTTTTTTTTATTTAATAACGTGATAATACAAAATTTAATAAGTAAACTCTAGACCAAGGCATCGGTAATTGTAATTAGAAACGAGTGCCCATTGTGTTTAAAAATAGTTCCCAACTTGTTATGGCTTATATTTCACTATACGTTCCCTCTAACAGTCTATAAACTAGTGGACAGGAAGTCGCGTGAATTCAGTTAATAAATGTGTTCATATTTGTTTTGGTGCACGAAAAGTGGTTTCATGCGGTGCGCAAATAAACAATCTACATCCAGAAAGTATAAAATCACGGATAGGACTTAATATATTTGTTGTTTACGGATTTTAATATATTATTTTTCAAAGAAGTACGTTTATGTTTTTGTTTTTTTTTATATAATTATGTGAAAAATACAAAATTGAATAAGTAAACTCTAGACCTAGGCATCGGTAATTGAAATTAGAAACTAGTGCCCATTGTGTTTAAAAATAATTCCCAACTTGTTATGGCTTTTAATTTCACTATACGTTCCGTCCAACAGTCTATAAACTAGTGGACAGGAAGTTCCGTGAATTCAGTTAATAAATGTGTTCATATTTGTGTTGGTGCACGAAAAGTGGTTTCATGCGGTGCGCAGGTAAACAATCTACATCCACAAAGTATAAAATCACAAATAAGACTAAATATATTTGTTGCTTAGGGATTTTAATATATTTTTGAAGGAAGTAGGTTTATATTTTTGTTGAGTGTTTTTTGGCGTACAAAATGTCAATCTGCTAGAAAAGTGTAAAAGAGTTTAAGATATTCCAATCTTTTTAAAATATGCGCAATAGCAGCACTAACCTTAAGTTCTTCATTTAGACCCTGTTTTTTTTATTTAATAACGTGATAATACAAAATTTAATAAATAAACTCTAGACCAAGGCATCGGTAATTGTAATTAGAAACGAGTGCCCATTGTGTTTCAAAATAGTTCCCAACTTGTTATGGCTTATCTTACACTATACGTTCCCTCCAACAGTCTATAAACTAGTGGACAGGAAGTCCCGTGAATTCAGTTAATAAATGTGTTCATATTTGTGTTGGTGCACGAAAAGTGGTTTCATGCGGTGCGCAAATAAACAATCTACATCCAGAAAGTATAAAATCACAGATAGGACTAAATATATTTGTTGTAATTTGTTGTTGCATCGGTAATTGTAATTAGAAACGAGTGCTCATTGTGTTTAAAAATAGTTCCCAACTTGTTATGGCTTATATTTCACTATACGTTCCCGCTAACAGTCTATAAACTAGTGGACAGGAAGTCGCGTGAATTCAGTTAATAAATGTGTTCATATATGTTTTGGTGCACGAAATGTGGTTTCATGCGGTGCGCAGGTAAACAATCTACATCCAGAAAGTATAAAATCACAAATAAGACTAAATATATTTGTTGCTTAGGGATTTTAATATATTTTTGAAGGAAGTAGGTTTATATTTTTGTTGAGTGTTTTTTTGGCGTACAAAATGTCAATCTGCTAGAAAAGTGTAAAAGAATTTAAGATATTCCAATCTTTTTAAAATATGCGCAATAGCAGCACTAACCTTAAGTTCTTCATTTTGACCCTGTTTTTTTTATTTAATAACGTGATAATACAAAATTTAATAAGTAAAGTCTAGACCAAGGCATCGGTAATTGAAATTAGAAACTAGTGCCCATTGTGTTTAAAAATAATTCCCAACTTTTTATGGCTTATATTTCACTATACGTTCCCTCTTACAGCCTATAAACTAGTGGACAGGAAGTTCCGTGAATTCAGTTAATAAATGTTTTCATGTTTGTTGTTGGTGCACGAAAAGTGGCTTCATGCGGTGCGCAGATAAACAATCTACATCCAGAAAGTATAAAATCACAGATAGGACTTAATATATTTGTTGTTTAGGGATTTTAATAAATTGTTGAAAGAAGTACGTTTATATTTTCGTTTTTTTTATTTAATAATGTGAAAAATACAAAATCTAATAAGTAAACTCTAGACCAAGGCATCGGTAATTGTAATTAGAAACGAGTGCCCATTGTGTTTAAAAATAATTCCCAACTTGTTATGGCTTTTAATTTCACTATACGTTCCGTCCAAAAGTCTATAAACTAGTGGACAGGAAGTTCCGTGAATTCAGTTAATAAATGTGTTCATATTTGTGTTGGTGCACGAAAAGTGGTTTCATGCGGTGCGCAGGTAAACAATCTACATCCAGAAAGTATAAAATCACAAATAAGACTAAATATATTTGTTGCTTAGGGATTTTAATATATTTTTGAAAGATGTACGTTTATATTTTTGTTTTTTTTTTTATTTAATAATGTGAAAAATACAAAATCTAATAAGTAAACTCTAGACCAAGGCATCGGTAACTGTAATTAGAAACGAGTGCCCATTGTGTTTAAAAATAATTCCCAACTTGTTATGGCTTTTAATTTCACTATACGTTCCGTCCAAAAGTCTATAAACTAGTGGACAGGAAGTTCCGTGAATTCAGTTAATAAATGTGTTCATATTTGTGTTGGTGCACGAAAAGTGGTTTCATGCGGTGCGCAGGTAAACAATCTACATCCAGAAAGTATAAAATCACAAATAAGACTAAATATATTTGTTGCTTAGGGATTTTAATATATTTTTGAAAGATGTACGTTTATATTTTTGTTTTTTTTTTTATTTAATAATGTGAAAAATACAAAATCTAATAAGTAAACTCTAGACCAAGGCATCGGTAACTGTAATTAGAAACGAGTGCCCATTGTGTTTAAAAATAATTCCCAACTTGTTATGGCTTATATTTCACTATACGTTCCCTCTAACAGTCTATAAACTAGTGGACAGGAAGTCGCGTGAATTCAGTTAATAAATGTGTTCATATTTGTTTTGGTGCACGAAAAGTGGTTTCATGCGGTGCGCAAATAAACAATCTACATCCAGAAAGTATAAAATCACGGATAGGACTTAATATATTTGTTGTTTACGGATTTTAATATATTATTTTTCAAAGAAGTACGTTTATGTTTTTGTTTTTTTTTATATAATTATGTGAAAAATACAAAATTGAATAAGTAAACTCTAGACCTAGGCATCGGTAATTGAAATTAGAAACTAGTGCCCATTGTGTTTAAAAATAATTCCCAACTTGTTATGGCTTTTAATTTCACTATACGTTCCGTCCAACAGTCTATAAACTAGTGGACAGGAAGTTCCGTGAATTCAGTTAATAAATGTGTTCATATTTGTGTTGGTGCACGAAAAGTGGTTTCATGCGGTGCGCAGGTAAACAATCTACATCCACAAAGTATAAAATCACAAATAAGACTAAATATATTTGTTGCTTAGGGATTTTAATATATTTTTGAAGGAAGTAGGTTTATATTTTTGTTGAGTGTTTTTTGGCGTACAAAATGTCAATCTGCTAGAAAAGTGTAAAAGAGTTTAAGATATTCCAATCTTTTTAAAATATGCGCAATAGCAGCACTAACCTTAAGTTCTTCATTTAGACCCTGTTTTTTTTATTTAATAACGTGATAATACAAAATTTAATAAATAAACTCTAGACCAAGGCATCGGTAATTGTAATTAGAAACGAGTGCCCATTGTGTTTCAAAATAGTTCCCAACTTGTTATGGCTTATCTTACACTATACGTTCCCTCCAACAGTCTATAAACTAGTGGACAGGAAGTCCCGTGAATTCAGTTAATAAATGTGTTCATATTTGTGTTGGTGCACGAAAAGTGGTTTCATGCGGTGCGCAAATAAACAATCTACATCCAGAAAGTATAAAATCACAAATAAGACTAAATATATTTGTTGCTTAGGGATTTTAATATATTTTTGAAGGAAGTAGGTTTATATTTTTGTTGAGTGTTTTTTTGGCGTACAAAATGTCAATCTGCTAGAAAAGTGTAAAAGAATTTAAGATATTCCAATCTTTTTAAAATATGCGCAATAGCAGCACTAACCTTAAGTTCTTCATTTTGACCCTGTTTTTTTTATTTAATAACGTGATAATACAAAATTTAATAAGTAAAGTCTAGACCAAGGCATCGGTAATTGAAATTAGAAACTAGTGCCCATTGTGTTTAAAAATAATTCCCAACTTTTTATGGCTTATATTTCACTATACGTTCCCTCTTACAGCCTATAAACTAGTGGACAGGAAGTTCCGTGAATTCAGTTAATAAATGTTTTCATGTTTGTTGTTGGTGCACGAAAAGTGGCTTCATGCGGTGCGCAGATAAACAATCTACATCCAGAAAGTATAAAATCACAGATAGGACTTAATATATTTGTTGTTTAGGGATTTTAATAAATTGTTGAAAGAAGTACGTTTATATTTTCGTTTTTTTTATTTAATAATGTGAAAAATACAAAATCTAATAAGTAAACTCTAGACCAAGGCATCGGTAATTGTAATTAGAAACGAGTGCCCATTGTGTTTAAAAATAATTCCCAACTTGTTATGGCTTTTAATTTCACTATACGTTCCGTCCAAAAGTCTATAAACTAGTGGACAGGAAGTTCCGTGAATTCAGTTAATAAATGTGTTCATATTTGTGTTGGTGCACGAAAAGTGGTTTCATGCGGTGCGCAGGTAAACAATCTACATCCAGAAAGTATAAAATCACAAATAAGACTAAATATATTTGTTGCTTAGGGATTTTAATATATTTTTGAAAGATGTACGTTTATATTTTTGTTTTTTTTTTTATTTAATAATGTGAAAAATACAAAATCTAATAAGTAAACTCTAGACCAAGGCATCGGTAACTGTAATTAGAAACGAGTGCCCATTGTGTTTAAAAATAATTCCCAACTTGTTATGGCTTTTAATTTCACTATACGTTCCGTCCAAAAGTCTATAAACTAGTGGACAGGAAGTTCCGTGAATTCAGTTAATAAATGTGTTCATATTTGTGTTGGTGCACGAAAAGTGGTTTCATGCGGTGCGCAGGTAAACAATCTACATCCAGAAAGTATAAAATCACAAATAAGACTAAATATATTTGTTGCTTAGGGATTTTAATATATTTTTGAAAGATGTACGTTTATATTTTTGTTGAGTGTTTTTTGGCGTACAAAATGTCAATCTGCTAGAAAAGTGTAAAAGAATTTAAGATATTCCAATCTTTTTAAAATATGCGCAATAGCAGCACTAACCTTAAGTTCTTCATTTTGACCCTGTTTTTTTTATTTAATAACGTGATAATACAAAATTTAATAAGTAAACTCTAGACCAAGGCATCGCTAATTGTAATAAGAAACGAGTGCCCATTGTGTTTAAAAATTGTTCCCAACTTGTTATGGCTACTAAATTTCCACTAAACTAGTGGACAGGAAGTCCCGTGAATTCAGTTAATAAATGTGTTCATATTTGTGTTGGTGCACGAAAAGTGGTTTCATGCGGTGCGCAGGTAAACAATCTACATCCAGAAAGTATAAAATCACAAATAAGACTAAATATATTTGTTGTTTAGGGATTTTAATATATTGTTGAAAGAAGTACGTTTATATTTTCGTTTTTTTATTTTAATAATGTGAAAAATACAAAATCTAATAAGTAAACTCTAGACCAAGGTATCGGTAATTGAAATTAGAAACTAGTGCCCATTGTGTTTAAAAATAATTCCCAACTTTTTATGGCTTATATTTCACTATACGTTCCCTCTAACAGTCTATAAACTAGTGGACAGGAAGTCGCGTGAATTCAGTTAATAAATGTGTTCATATTTGTTTTGGTGCACGAAAAGTGGTTTCATGCGGTGCGCAAATAAACAGTCTACATCCAGAAAGTATAAAATCACAGATAGGACTTAAAATATTTGTTGTTTACGGATTTTAATATATTTTTTTTCAAAGAAGTACGTTTATATTTTTGTTTTTTTTATATAATTATGTGAAAAATACAAAATTGAATAAGTAAACTCTAGACCTAGGCATCGGTAATTGAAATTAGAAACTAGTGCCCATTGTGTTTAAAAATAATTCCCAACTTTTTATGGCTTATATTTCACTATACGTTCCCTCTTACAGCCTTTAAACTAGTGGACAGGAAGTTCCATGAATTCAGTTAATAAATGTGTTCATGTTTATTGTTGGTGCACGAAAAGTGGCTTCATGCGGTGCGCAGATAAACAATCTACATCCAGAAAGTATAAAACCACAGATAGGACTTAATATATTTGTTGTTTAGGGATTTTAATATATTTTTGAAAGAAGTTGGTTTATATTTTTTGTTGAGTGTGTTTGGGCACACAAAATGTCAATCTGTTAGAAGAGAGTAATAGAATTTAAACATATCCAATCTTTTTGGATATGCGCATTAGCAGAAATAACCTTAAGTTCTTTATTTAGACCGTGTTTTTTTTATTTAATAACGTGAATAATACAAAATTTAATAAATAAACTCTAGACCAAGGCATCACTAATTGTAATTAGAAACGAGTGCCCATTGTGTTTAAAAATAGTTCCCAACTTGTTATGGCTTATATTTCACTATACGTTCCCTCCAACAGTCTATAAACTCGTGGACAGGAAGTTCCGTGAATTCAGTTAATAAATGTGTTCATGTTTGTGTTGGTGTACGAAAAGTGGTTTCATGCGGTGCGCAGATAATCAATCTACATCGAGAAAGTATAAAATCACAGATAAGACTAAATATATTTGTTGTATAGGGATTTTAATATATTTTTGAAAGATGTACGTTTATATTTTTGTTTTTTTATTTAATAATGTGAAAAATAAAAAATTTAATAAGTAAACTCTAGACCAAGGCATCGGTAATTGTAATTAGAAACGAGTGCCCATTGTGTTTTAAAATAGTTCCCAACTTTTTACGGCTTATATTTCACTATACGTTCCCTATAACAGTCTATAAACTAGTGGACAGGAAGTTCCGTGAATTGAGTTAATAAATGTGTTCATGTTTGTGTTGGTGCACGAATGGTGGTTTCATGCGGTGCCCAGATAAACAATCTACATCCACAAAGTATAAAATAACAGATAAGAATATATATGTTTGTTGTTTAGGGAATTTAATATATTTTTGAAAGAAGTTGGTTTATATTTTTTGTTGAGTGTGTTTGGGCACACAAAATGTCAATCTGTTAGAAGAGAGTAAGAGAATTTAAACATATCCAATCTTTTTGGATATGCGCATTAGCAGAAATAACCTTAAGTTCTTTATTTAGACCGTGTTTTTTTTATTTAATAACGTGAATAATACAAAATTTAATAAAATAAGTGTGTTTGGGCACACAAAATGTCAATCTGTTAGAAGAGAGTAATAGAATTTAAACATATCCAATCTTTTTGGATATGCGCATTAGCAGAAATAACCTTAAGTTCTTTATTTAGACCGTGTTTTTTTTATTTAATAACGTGAATAATACAAAATTTAATAAATAAACTCTAGACCAAGGCATCACTAATTGTAATTAGAAACGAGTGCCCATTGTGTTTAAAAATAGTTCCCAACTTGTTATGGCTTATATTTCACTATACGTTCCCTCCAACAGTCTATAAACTCGTGGACAGGAAGTTCCGTGAATTGAGTTAATAAATGTGTTCATGTTTGTGTTGGTGCACGAAAAGTGGTTTCATGCGATGCGCAAATAACAATCTACATACAGAAAGTATAAAATCACAGATAGGACTAAATATATTTGTTGTTTACGTATATTAATATATTATTTTTCAAAGAAGTACGTTTATATTTTTGTTTTTTTTATATAATTATGTGAAAAATACAAAATTGAATAAGTAAACTTTAGACCACGGTATCGGTAATTGAAATTAGAAACAAGTGCCCATTGTGTTTAAAAATAATTCCCAACTTTTTATGGCTTATATTTCACTATACGTTCCCTCTTACAGCCTATAAACTAGTGGACAGGAAGTTCCGTGAATTGAGTTAATAAATGTGTTCATGATTGTGTTGGTGCACGAAAAGTGGTTTCATGCGGTGCGCAGATAAACAATCTACATCCAGATGAGAATATATATGTTTGTTGTTTAGGGATTTTAATATATTTTTGAAAGAAGTTGGTTTATATTTTTTGTTGAGTGTGTTTGGGCACACAAAATGTCAATCTGTTAGAAGAGAGTAATAGAATTTAAACATATCTAATCTTTTTGGATATGCGCATTAGCAGCAATAACCTTAAGTTCTTCATTTAGACCGTGTTTTTTTTATTTAATAACGTGAATAATACAAAATTTAATAAATAAACTCTAGACCAAGGCATCACTAATTGTAATTAGAAACGAGTGCCCATTGTGTTTAAAAATAGTTCCCAACTTGTTATGGCTTATATTTCACTATACGTTCCCTCCAACAGTCTATAAACTCGTGGACAGGAAGTTCCTTGAATTCAGTTAATAAATGTGTTCTTATTTGTGTTGGTGCACGAAAAGTGGTTTCATGCGGTGCGCAAATAAACAATCTACATCCAGAAAGTATAAAATCACAGATAGGACTAAATATATTTGTTGTTTAGGGATTTTAATATATTTTTGAAAGAAGTACGCTTATATTATTGTTTTTTATATAATGATGGAAAAATACAAAATTTAATAAGTAAACTCTAGACCAAGGCATCGGTAATTGAAATTAGAAACTAGTGCCCATTGTGTTTAAAAATAATTCCCAACTTTTTATGGCTTATATTTCACTATACGTTCCCTCTTACAGCCTATAAACTAGTGGACAGGAAGTTCCGTGAATTCAGTTAATAAATGTGTTCATGTTTGTTGTTGGTGCACGAAAAGTGGCTTCATGCGGTGCGCAGATAAACAATCTACATCCAGAAAGTATAAAATCACAGATAGGACTTAATATATTTGTTGTTTGGGGATTTTAATAAATTGTTGAAAGAAGTACGTTTATATTTTTGTTTTTTTTATATAATTATGTGAAAAATACAAAATTGAATAAGTAAACTCTAGACCTAGGCATCGGTAATTGAAATTAGAAACTAGTGCCCATTGTGTTTAAAAATAATTCCCAACTTGTTATGGCTTTTAATTTCACTATACGTTCCGCCCAACAGTCTATAAACTAGTGGACAGGAAGTTCCGTGAATTCAGTTAATAAATGTGTTCATATTTGTGTTGGTGCACGAAAAGTGGTTTCATGCGGTGCGCAGGTAAACAATCTACATCCAGAAAGTATAAAATCACAAATAAGACTAAATATATTTGTTGCTTAGGGATTTTAATATATTTTTGAAGGAAGTAGGTTTATATTTTTGTTAAGTGTTTTTTGGCGTACAAAATGTCAATCTGCTAGAAAAGTGTAAAAGAATTTAAGATATTCCAATCTTTTTAAAATATGCGCAATAGCAGCACTAACCTTAAGTTCTTCATTTAGACCCTGTTTTTTTTATTTAATAACGTGATAATACAAAATTTAATAAGTAAACTCTAGACCAAGGCATCGGTAATTGTAATTAGAAACGGGTGCCCATTGTGTTTCAAAATAGTTCCCAACTTGTTATGGCTTATATTTCACTATACGTTCCCTCTAACAGTCTATAAACTAGTGGACAGGAAGTCGCGTGAATTCAGTTAATAAATGTGTTCATATTTGTTTTGGTGCACGAAAAGTGGTTTCATGCGGTGCGCAAATAAACAATCTACATCCAGAAAGTATAAAATCACAGATAGGACTTAATATATTTGTTGTTTACGGATTTTAATATATTATTTTTCAAAGAAGTACGTTTATATTTTTGTTTTTTTTATATAATTATGTGAAAAATACAAAATTGAATAAGTAAACTCTAGACCTAGGCATCGGTAATTGAAATTAGAAACTAGTGCCCATTGTGTTTAAAAATAATTCCCAACTTTTTATGGCTTATATTTCATTATACGTACCCTCTTACAGCCTATAAACTAGTGGACAGGAAGTTCCATGAATTCAGTTAATAAATGTGTTCATGTTTGTTGTTGGTGCACGAAAAGTGGCTTCATGCGGTGCGCAGATAAACAATCTACATCCAGAAAGTATAAAACCACAGATAGGACTTAATATATTTGTTGTTTAGGGATTTTAATATATTTTTGAAAGATGTACGTTTATATTTTTGTTTTGTGTAAACAAAACAAAAAAAAATACAAAATTTAATAAGTAAACTCTAGACCAAGGCATCGGTAATTGTAATTAGAAACGAGTGCCCATTGTGTTTTAAAATAGTTCCCAACTTGTTATGGCTTATATTTCACTATACGTTCCATCTAACAGCCTTTAAACTAGTGGACAGGAAGTTCCGTAAATTCAGTTAATAAATGTGTTCATGTTTGTGTTGGTGCACGAAAAGTGGTTTCATGCGGAGCGCAGGTAAACAATCTACATCCAGAAAGTATAAAATCACAAATAAGACGAAATATATTTGTTGTTTATGGATTTTAATATATTGTGCAAAGAAGTACGTTTATATTTTCGTTTTTTTATATAATTATGTGAAAAATACAAAATTGAATAAGTAAACTCTAGACCAAGGCATCGATAATTGTAATTAGAAACGAGTGCCCATTGTGTTTAAAAATAATTCCCAACTTGTTATGGCCTATATTTCACTATACGTTCCCTCTTACAGCCTATAAACTCGTGGACAGGAAGTTCCGTGAATTCAGTTAATAAATGTGTTCATGTTTGTGTTGGTGCACGAATGGTGGTTTTTTGCGGTGCCCAGATAAACAATCTACATCCACAAAGTATAAAATCACAGATAAGAATATATATGTTTGTTGTTTAGGGAATTTAATATATTTTTGAAAGATGTACGTTTATATTTTTGTTTTTTTATTTAATTATGTGAAAAATAAAAAATTTAATAAGTAAACTCTAGACCAAGGCATCGGTAATTGTAATTAGAAACGAGTGCCCATTGTGTTTTAAAATAGTTCCCAACTTGTTATGGCTTATATTTCACTATACGTTCCATCTAACAGCCTTTAAACTAGTGGACAGGAAGTTCCGTAAATTCAGTTAATAAATGTGTTCATGTTTGTGTTGGTGCACGAAAAGTGGTTTCATGCGGAGCGCAGGTAAACAATCTACATCCAGAAAGTATAAAATCACAAATAAGACGAAATATATATATATATATTTGTTGTTTATGGATTTTAATATATTGTTCAAAGAAGTAGGTTTATATTTTCGTTCTTTTTATATAATTATGTGAAAAATACAAAATTGAATAAGTAAACTATAGACCACGGCATCGGTAATTGAAATTAGAAACAAGTGCCCATTGTGTTTAAAAATAATTCCCAACTTTTTATGGCTTATAATTTCACTATACGTTCCCTCTAACAGTCTATAAACTAGTGGACAGGAAGTCCCGTGAATTCAGTTAATAAATGTGTTCATATTTGTGTTGGTGCACGAAAAGTGGTTTCATGCGATGCGCAAATAACAATCTACATACAGAAAGTATAAAATCACAGATAGGACTAAATATATTTGTTGTTTAGGGATATTAATATATTATTTTTCAAAGAAGTACGTTTATATTTTTTTTTTTTTTTATATAATTATGTGAAAAATACAAAACTGAATAAGTAAACTATAGACCACGGCATCGGTAATTGAAATTAGAAACAAGTGCCCATTGTGTTTAAAAATAATTCCCAACTTTTTATGGCTTATAATTTCACTATACGTTCCGTCCAACAGTATATAAACTAGTGGACAGAAAGTTCCGTGAATTGAGTTAATAAATGTGTTCATGTTTGTGTTGGTGCACGAAAAGTGGTTTCATGCGGAGCGCAGGTAAACAATCTACATCCAGAAAGTATAAAATCACAAATAAGACGAAATATATATATATAGTAACATATCCATTATTACACCCACAACTCCCCATAAGATAACTATAAGCAACATACACTAGTATAAGCTCATATACACACATTAATGTATAAACACAAAATATCTAAGTCTAAGCACAAAATGTAATCAAAGAACGAGAGCCCTTCGATTAACCTTGGACACAGCGTCATGTTCCAAAGCCACCCTTTCTCACAGATCGCAAATCATAAACATAGACACTTGTCGCCTTATCATAAACATAGACACTTGCCGCCTTTATAAACACAGACTCTCGTCCCCTAATCATTTGCATTCGACCACTTGGCGAGCCAACTGAAATAATAAACTTTCGCGATCGGCGCCTACGCCTACGCACTTGTCCCAGGATTCTCCAATTACCCCTATTCTTCAGAAGACTCTCTTCCAACAAGAAAATAGAGGTTTACAACCAAACTCTCTTAAACTTCGCTCTTTGGCTTCCCCAAATTGCCTATAAAACAGCAAGCATGCCTCCATGCAGCAGTTCAGTACTGAGTACGTTATCAACCGCGATAACACCGCTTAAGCCAATTTAACTTTCCAATCTCGTGATAATCAAATGGCTCTAGTTCTTTCCATAAATGGAATTAATAAAAAGGTTTAATAAAATATAAAACTCAATCGTGTGTTTTTTTTATCAAACCCTCGGTCTGAATTCGTAAATGGCGCAGTCGGTAGGATAAAAAGAAAAAGTTGTACGACTCGTTTACAATATCAATCTAGTGACAAAAGATCCTTGTACGACCAAGCGTATCTTTTAGTGATTGAACCACGCGAATCGGCGCTAAGTGAACGTAAATCGTAATACAATAAAACTCTTTTTATCCGCAAAAGAACTACGTATAATCGGTGGTTGTCACACAATAGTCAACCTACTGCATACGATTAATAAAAGTGTAAAAACAAAAAACCAAGACTCTACAGAAACAAAAATCAACCATGGCAACCGAACAAATCCAACTATTATCAGAATCCCACTTGAATCAAGCCTTAAATCAAATTAGGCAAATACCTTCATTCAGTGGAGACACCCAAGAGCTCAGTGCCTTTATACGAAGGATAGAGTTCATACTCCAACTGTATCCAACAACGGACCCCAGGCAAAAACATGTATTCTTCAGCGCAATAGAGATGCAGCTTGCAGGAGATGCCCAACGAGTGTCACAATTATCTGGAGCAACAACCTGGCCCACCCTAATGAACGCACTCATCAGCGAATATAAAACACAAACACCATGTGAAGAATTACTCCGTCGCCTCTACAATACACCCTTCAACGGAAGTATCCGTAAGTTCGTCGAAGAATTAGAAGTCAAATCATTCACAATATCAAATAAGCTTATGTTAGAAAATAACGTTAACAACACCTTATTATACACAAATGCATTAAATAACACAGTTAAAGATGTGATCATGAGAAAATTGCCCGATAGGTTATTTATGACCCTTGCTAGACATGACATAACGACAGTATCTAAGCTCAAACAAATAGCTCAACAAGAAGGTGTATACGAAATAACCTTCAATGACCGAACGAAACACCAAAATAACTCCAATCCTAACACAAATCCACCCCAAACTTCTAAGAATAAAGGAAATTATCAAAATTTCGCGAATTATGTTATGCACAACACAAATAAATCAAATCCCAACAATAATTCAAAACCTATCGTATCAAACCAGCAGGTTATGCATGAATTTAAACAAAAGCTAAATCAGGGTAGAGCCCAGAACCCTTTAAATTACCCACAACATAATAGTAAGGCACCAAACCCTCCCGTCAAACGGCAGAGAGAAAGTGCTAGTGACCAATACAAAATGGACACAAGCGAAAATTTTCTTCAACCAGCCTCGGAATCAGAAAGCGATCCAGAGGAGTAGGTAATCCATTCCTAAAAATTAAACTAAATAATATTACTCTCAAATGCCTAGTAGACACTGGTTCGTCTATCAATATTATGAAACAAAATTTCTTTAATTTCCCAATAAAATTCTCTAAAATGAAAGTCCACACTATCAATGGCACTATAGTATTGAACCAAAGCGTTTCATTGCATTCAAGCAAACTTTGTCCGACTAAACAAACATTCTTTATTCACAATTTCTCTGAAAAATATGATCTACTATTAGGCAGAAACTACTTAGAGTCAACCAACACTCAAATTAACTATTCAACACAAACAGTCAACATAAATGGCTACCCATTTAAAATGTGGTACGATCACATCCAAAAAGATGAGTCAAAAGTTACCAATGAGTACCCCAAGTCATCTAACCTAGAGGAAACTCCTCTACATACCCCAAAGACGGAAAAATCCCTCCGTAAAATTAAGCGGAAACCCCACTTAAAACCAGATGAGCCAAAGCCATCCAATCCAGAAGAATCCAAGACTACCAATGAGTGTCCCAAATCTTCTGAATCTGAGGAAAACCCTCTTATTACCCCTTACATAGAAGAAGCCCTTCTAGTAACATCCTCTAACTACGCCTTAAACGACGAGTTAAGAGAATCCAACGTATTCAGATTAGAACATCTAAATACGGAAGAAAGGGAACAACTTTCACACGTTTTGCTCGAATATAGTGATATTCAGTACAAAGAAGGTGAAAATTTGACCTTCACAAGTACGATTAAACACTCTATTCATACAAAGCACGAAGACCCTATCTATAAAAAACCATATAAATACCCCCAAGCATTTGACCAAGAAGTTAATAAACAAATCAACGAAATGATAGAACAAAAAATAATTAGGAAATCAAAATCTCCCTATTGTTCTCCAATTTGGATTGTCCCAAAGAAAAGCGATGCTTCTGGCAAACCAAAATTTCGATTAGTCATAGACTATCGTAGCCTCAATGAAATAACCATTGACGACAAATTCCCCATTCCTGTAATGGACGAAATATTAGACAAGCTTGGACGCTGTCAATACTTCACAACCATTGATCTAGCTAAAGGTTTCCATCAAATTCAAATGGACCAACAGTCAATACCCAAAACCGCATTCTCAACAAAACATGGACATTACGAATATACTCGTATGCCTTTCGGTTTGAAAAATGCACCAGCAACCTTTCAACGTTGCATGAATAACCTTCTAGAAGATTTAATCTATAAGGATTGTTTAGTCTACTTAGATGATATTATCGTTTACTCCACTTCACTAGAGGAACACATAATGTCATTGAAAAGGGTATTTGATAAGCTACGATCAGCAAATCTAAAATTGCAACTTGATAAATGTGAATTTCTAAAGAAAGAAACAGAATTTCTCGGTCACATTATCACGACAGACGGTATAAAACCAAACCCTAACAAAATAAAGGCAATTGTTAACTTTCCTATCCCAAAAACTACAAAAGGAATAAAATCTTTCCTTGGACTCTGCGGATTCTACCGTAAGTTCATTCCCAATTTTGCAAAAATAGCAAAACCAATAACACTCAAATTGAAAAAAGGAGCAACAATTAACACAAAAGATAATGACTACATGTCCGCCTTCGAGAAACTCAAAGTACTCATTACGTCCGATCCGATCCTAATATATCCTAACTTCGAAAAGAAATTCTCATTAACGACAGACGCAAGTAATATAGCTATAGGCGCTGTATTATCTCAAGAACACAAACCTATTTGTTATGCAAGCAGAACTCTAAACGAACACGAACTTAACTATTCAGCAATAGAAAAAGAACTATTAGCTATAGTATGGGCAACAAAATATTTCAGATCTTACCTATTCGGTAGAAAATTCAACATATTAAGCGATCATAGGCCACTTGTATGGCTAAACAACATAAAAGACCCTAACATGAAGTTACAGAGATGGAAAATAAAACTTAACGAATACGATTATAATATCCAATACCTACCTGGTAAAGAAAATCATGTCGCGGATGCTCTATCCAGAATTCAAATTCAAGAAAACTTCCTAGGAGAAGATGATCCAATCTCCCTTCCCACAGCAGCTACTATACATAGTGCATCAGAAGATAACCAAAATCACATTCCAATAACAGAAAGACCCCTTAATTATTATAACAGACAATTCGAATTCATAAAAGACAATTTTGACGACGTCCAGATAATAAAATATTTCCACAAAACTAGAATAAAAATCAGTTATAAAGAAATGACCGACACCCTTGCTAAAGACTTAATTAAAGAATACTTCTGTAATAAGAAAAGTGTTATTTACTTCCCTAATGAAATCGACTTTCAGATATTTCAAAATGCTTATATTCAAATCATAAGTCCCGACAATTTCACTAAAACCATGAAAACCAGTAACAAACTAATAGACATTCAAACATATGCCCAATTCAAAGAAATCATTCTTAAAACACATAAAGAATATTTACACCCCGGCATAGAAAAACTAACACTTCAGTTCAAAGAACTTTATTATTACCCCGATTACCAAAAGCTTATCCAAAACATCATAAATGAATGTGAAATCTGTAACATCGCTAAAACCGAACACAGAAACACAAAATTAACTATCGAAACAACCCCAGAAACCTTTAACCCCAGAGACAAATATGTCATAGACTTCTACTTAATAAACAATAAACAATTCCTATCATGTATTGACATTTATTCTAAATACGCCTCCCTGATAGAAGTAAATAGTAGAGACTGGCTTGAAGCTAAAAGAGCTATTTTACGTATATTCAACGACATGGGTAAACCCATAGAAATAAAAGCCGACAAAGACTCCGCTTTCATGTGCGTCGCACTTAAACTCTGGTTAGATTCAGAAGGAGTAACCTTAAACATAACGACAAGTAAAAATGGAATTTCTGACATCGAGAGATTTCATAAAACCGTTAATGAAAAATTAAGAATAATATCAAGCGAAAATGAACCCGAAAACCAATTCACAAAATTCGAAAAAATACTTTACGTATACAATCACAAAACAAAACACAACACAACTGGTCGAACACCAGCAGACATTTTTATTTTTGCAGGAACCCCTTGCTATAACACACAAGAAAATAAAGTGAACAAAATTAACAAACTCAATGAAACTAGACAAGACTTTAGTATAGACACCAATTTCAGAGAATCCCCTCTAGTTAGATCAAAAACGACTAACCCATTCAAAAAGACAGGAAATTTAAGACAAATAGACGAAAAACATTTTGAGGAAACAAATAGAGGTAGAAAAATAATACACTATAAATCTTAAATCTTATTAAGTTTAAAAAGAAAAAGAAAATTAATAAAAGTAAATATAATAACGATAATTCCAGGCCTACTCCCGAGCATGATACTCATGTTATGCCTCCTATAAACAATAAACACACAATACTTAGAGGTAACACCTATCCAGGCCAAAAACGGTTACCTAATCTTTCAAACCGGATCATTAGATTTACCAATAAACTATGAATATCCCTACTTATCTGTTAATTTAACTAAAACCGAAAACACTTATGAAGAACTTATCAAGCAAGCTCAAATCTTTGATACTCTACCACAAATTCAGTATCTAACAGAAAAACTTAACAGAGAAATGAACGGTATAAGAATTGCAAAACGTAGTAAACGCGGTCTCGCTAATTTTATAGGAACAATGTACAAATACTTATTCGACACCTTAAATCAAGAAGATAAAGAAGAATTACAACAACAAATAGGTGACATCTCTAAAAATAATGTACAAGTAAGCGAACTAAACCACGTAATAGAAGCCATTAATAACGGAATTGAATTGACCAATCATCTAAATAGTAATTTTGAAGGAGAACAAATGTTAGCCTTAGTAATTTTCAACCTACAACAATTCACTGAATACATAGAAGACATAGAACTTGGTTTGCAACTGACACGCTTAGGTATCTTTAACCCAAAACTTTTGAAACACGATTCATTAACACACGTCAATTCTGAAAAAATCCTTAATATCAAAACTTCTGCTTGGCTTAAATCTGATACGAACGAAATTGTGATAATATCCCACATTCCGAGAGAAATAATTAAAACACCAGTTTTTGAAATAATACCATACCCAGACGAAAACAGTAACATACTGACTGAAACAATACATGACAAATATTTTTTACACAATAATCAAACTTACACAGCAAGTTCCCAAAGCTTGGTCATAAATAAATGTATAACAGGTATACTAAACCAACTCTCAACACAATGTAGATACAGTAAAACACATTCTGATTTTGAAATAAAATATGTAGAACCTAATATAATTACAACTTGGAACCTTCCCAAGACTATTTTAAACCAAAATTGTATTAATAGAGAAATTATAATAGAAGGTAACAATATGATAAAAACATTTAATTGTTCCGTTCAATTAGAAGATATATTAATTAGCAACACAATGTTAGATTACACTCAAACTATCTATGTAAATAATAACGTAACAAAACTTGAACCACTAGAATACATTCACACAAAAGAAATAATCGAACAACACAATCAGACGAATAATATCTTTCAAATAATAACACTTACAGCATTAATCATACTAGTTATAATTGTTGCATTGTACTTTATTTATAAATATAAAACTATACCCCAAAAATTAATTGTAAAATTCAAAAATCAAACCCCAGAAAACGAAACCGTTATACACCCTGAAACAGAAAACGTTGTACCCCAGGTAAATACCCCTGTATTGTACCCTACAATAAGCGCCTGAGGACAGGCTTTTTTCTTAAGGATGGGGAAGTAACATATCCATTATTACACCCACAACTCCCCATAAGATAACTATAAGCAACATACACTAGTATAAGCTCATATACACACATTAATGTATAAACACAAAATATCTAAGTCTAAGCACAAAATGTAATCAAAGAACGGGAGCCCTTCGATTAACCTTGGACACAGCGTCATGTTCCAAAGCCACCCTTTCTCACAGATCGCAAATCATAAACATAGACACTTGTCGCCTTATCATAAACATAGACACTTGCCGCCTTTATAAACACAGACTCTCGTCCCCTAATCATTTGCATTCGACCACTTGGCGAGCCAACTGAAATAATAAACTTTCGCGATCGGCGCCTACGCCTACGCACTTGTCCCAGGATTCTCCAATTACCCCTATTCTTCAGAAGACTCTCTTCCAACAAGAAAATAGAGGTTTACAACCAAACTCTCTTAAACTTCGCTCTTTGGCTTCCCCAAATTGCCTATAAAACAGCAAGCATGCCTCCATGCAGCAGTTCAGTACTGAGTACGTTATCAACCGCGATAACACCGCTTAAGCCAATTTAACTTTCCAATCTCGTGATAATCAAATGGCTCTAGTTCTTTCCATAAATGGAATTAATAAAAAGGTTTAATAAAATATAAAACTCAATCGTGTGTTTTTTTTATCAAACCCTCGGTCTGAATTCGTAAATATATATATTTGTTGTTTATGGATTTTAATATATTGTTCAAAGAAGTAGGTTTATATTTTCGTTCTTTTTATATAATTATGTGAAAAATACAAAATTGAATAAGTGAACTATAGACCACGGCATCGGTAATTGAAATTAGAAACAAGTGCCCATTGTGTTTAAAAATAATTCCCAACTTTTTATGGCTTATAATTTCACTATACGTTCCCTCTAACAGTCTATAAACTAGTGGACAGGAAGTCCCGTGAATTCAGTTAATAAATGTGTTCATATTTGTGTTGGTGCACGAAAAGTGGTTTCATGCTATGCGCAAATAACAATCTACATACAGAAAGTATAAAATCACAGATAGGACTAAATATATTTGTTGTTTAGGGATATTAATATATTATTTTTCAAAGAAGTACGTTTATATTTTTTTTTTTTTTTTTATATAATTATGTGAAAAATACAAAATTGAATAAGTAAACTATAGACCACGGCATCGGTAATTGAAATTAGAAACAAGTGCCCATTGTGTTTAAAAATAATTCCCAACTTTTTATGGCTTATAATTTCACTATACGTTCCGTCCAACAGTATATAAACTAGTGGACAGAAAGTTCCGTGAATTGAGTTAATAAATGTGTTCATGTTTGTGTTGGTGCACGAAAAGTGGTTTCATGTGGTGCGCAGATAAACAATCTACATCCACAAAGTATAAAATCACAGATAGGACTAAATATATTTGTTGTTTAGGGATTTTAATATATTTTTGAAAGAAGTACGCTTATATTATTGTTTCTTATATAATTATGTGTAAAATACAAAATTTAATAAGTAAACTCTAGACCAAGGCATCGGTAATTGTAATTAGAAACGAATGCCCATTGTGTTTAAAAATAATTCCCAACTTGTTATGGGTTATATTTCAGTCTACGTTCCCTCTAACAGCCTATAAACTAGTGGACAGGAAGTTCCGTAAATTCAGTTATTAAATGTGTTCATGTTTGTGTTGGTGCACGAAAAAAGGTTTCATGCGGTGCGCAGATAACAATCTACATCCAGATAGTAGAAAATCACAGATAAGAATAAATATGTTTGTTGTTTAAGGATTTTAATATATTTTTGAAAGAAGTTGGTTTATATTTTTTGTTGAGTGTGTTTGGGCACACAAAAGGTCAATCTGTTTGAAAAGAGTAATAGAATTTAAACATATCCAATCTTTTTGGATATGCGCATTAGCAGCAATAACCTTAAGTTCGTCATTTAAACCCTGTTTTTTTTTATTTAATAACGTGAATAATACAAAATTTAATAAATAAACTCTAGACCAAGGCATCGCTAATTGTAATTAGAAACGAGTGCCCATTGTGTTTAAAAATTGTTCCCAACTTGTTATGGCTACTAAATGTCCACTAAACTAGTGGACAGGAAGTCCCGTGAATTCAGTTAATAAATGTGTTCATATTTGTGTTGGTGCACGAAAAGTGGTTTCATGCGGTGCGCAGGTAAACAATCTACATCCACAAATGATAAAATCACAAATAAGACTAAATATATTTGTTGTTTAGGGATTTTAATATATTGTTGAAAGAAGTACGTTTATATTTTCGTTTTTTTATTTTAATAATGTGAAAAATACAAAATCTAATAAGTAAACTCTAGACCAAGGTATCGGTAATTGAAATTAGAAACTAGTGCCCATTGTGTTTAAAAATAATTCCCAACTTTTTATGGCTTATAATTTCACTATACGTTCCGTCAAACAGTATATAAACTATTGGACAGGAAGTTCCGTGAATTGAGTTAATAAATGTGTTCATGTTTGTGCGCAGATAAAAAATCTACATCCACAAAGTATAAAATCACAGATGAGAATATATATGTTTGTTGTTTAGGGATTTTAATATATTTTTGAAAGAAGTTGGTTTATATTTTTTGTTGAGTGTGTTTGGGCACACAAAATGTCAATCTGTTAGAAAAGAGTAATAGAATTTAAACATATCCAAGCTTTTTGGATATGCGCATTAGCAGCAATAACCTTAAGTTCTTCATTTAGACCCTGTTTTTTTTATTTAATAACGTGAATTATACAAAATTTAATAAGTAAACTCTAGACCAAGGCATCGGTAATTGTAATTAGAAACGAGTGCCCATTGTGTTTAAAAATTGTTCCCAACTTGTTATGGCTACTAAATGTCCACTAAACTAGTGGACAGGAAGTCCCGTGAATTCAGTTAATAAATGTGTTCATATTTGTGTTGGTGCACGAAAGTGGTTTCATGCGGTGCGCAGATAAACAATCTACATCCAGAAAGTATAAAATCACAGATGAGAATATATATGTTTGTTGTTTAGGGATTTTAATATATTTTTGAAAGAAGTACGCTTATATTATTGTTTCTTATATAATGATGTGAAATATACAAAATTTAATAAGTAAACTCTAGACCAAGGCATCGGTAATTGTAATTAAAAACGAGTGCCCATTGTGTTTAAAAATAGTTCCCAACTTGTTATGGCTTATATTTCACTATACGTTCCCTCTTACAGTCTTTAAACTAGTGGACAGGAAGTCCCGCGAATTCAGTTAATAAATGTGTTCATCTTTGTGTTGGTGCACGAAAAGTGGTTTCATGCGGTGCGCAGATAACAATCTACATCCAGATAGTAGAAAATCACAGATAAGAATAAATATGTTTGTTGTTTAAGGATTTTAAAATATTTTTGAAAGAAGTTGGTTTATATTTTTGTTGAGTGTGTTTGGGCACACAAAAGGTCAATCTGTTTGAAAAGAGTAATAGAATTTAAACATATCCAATCTTTTTGGATATGCGCATTAGCAGCAATAACCTTAAGTTCTTCATTTAGACCCTGTTTTTTTATTTAATAACGTGAATTATACAAAATTTAATAAGTAAACTCTAGACCAAGGCATCGGTAATTGTAAATAGAAACGAGTGCCCATTGTGTTTGAAAATAATTCCCAACTTGTTATGGGTTATATTCACTATACGTTCATTCTAACAGCCTATAAACTAGTGGACAGGAAGTTCCGTAAATTCAGTTATTAAATTTGTTCATGTTTGTGTTGGTGCACGAAAAACGGTTTCATGAGGTGCGCAGATAACAATCTACATCCAGAAAGTATAAAATCACAGATAAGAATAAATATGTTTGTTGTTTAAGGATTTTAATATATTTTTGAAAGAAGTTGGTTTATATTTTTTGTTGAGTGTGTTTGGGCACACAAAAGGTAAATCTGTTAGAAAAGAGTAATAGAATTTAAACATATCCAATCTTTTTGGATATTCGCATTAGCAGCAATAACCCTAAGTTCTTCATTTAGACCCTGTTTTTTTTATTTAATAACGTGAATTATACAAAATTGAATAAGTAAACTCTAGAACAAGGCATCGGTAATTGTAATTAGAAACGAGTGCCCATTGTGTTTAAAAATAGTTCCCAACTTGTTATGGCTTATATTTCAATATACGTTCCGTCCAACAGTATATAAACTAGTGGACAGGAAGTTCCGTAAATTGTAAATAGAAACGAGTGCCCATTGTGTTTGAAAATAATTCCCAACTTGTTATGGGTTATATTCACTATACGTTCATTCTAACAGCCTATAAACTAGTTGACAGGAAGTTCCGTAAATTCAGTTAATAAATGTGTTCATGTTTGTGTTGGTGCACGAAAAGTGGTTTCATGCGGAGCGCAGGTAAACAATCTACATCCAGAAAGTATAAAATCACAAATAAGACGAAATATATTTGTTGTTTATGGATTTTAATATATTGTTCAAAGAAGTACGATTATATTTTCGTTTTTTTTATATAATTATGTGAAAAATACAAAATTGAATAAATCACAGATAAGAATATATATGTTTGTTGTTTAGGGATATTAATATATTATTTTTCAAAGAAGTACGTTTATATTTTTGTTTTTTTTTATATAATTATGTGAAAAATATAAAATTGAATAAGTAAACTATAGACCACGGCATCGGTAATTGAAATTAGAAACAAGTGCCCATTGTGTTTATAAATAATTCCCAACTTTTTATGGCTTATAATTTCACTATACGTTCCGTCCAACAGTATATAAACTAGTGGACAGGAAGTTCCGTGAATTGAGTTAATAAATGTGTTCATGTTTGTGTTGGTGCACGAATGGTGGTTTCATGCGGTGCCCAGATAAACAATGTACATCCACAAAGTATAAAATCACAGATAAGAATATATATGTTTGTTGTTTAGGGATATTAATATATTATTTTTCAAAGAAGTACGTTTATATTTTTGTTTTTTTTATATAATTATGTGAAAAATACAAAATTGAATAAGTAAACTATAGACCACGGCATCGGTAATTGAAATTAGAAACAAGTGCCCATTGTGTTTAAAAATAATTCCCAGCTTTTTATGGCTTATAATTTCACTATACGTTCCGTCCAACAGTATATAAACTAGTGGACAGGAAGTTCCGTGAATTGAGTTAATAAATGTGTTCATGTTTGTGTTGGTGCACGAAAAGTGGTTTCATGCGGTGCGCAGATAAACAATCTACATCCACAAAGTATAAGATCACAGATGAGAATATATATGTTTGTTGTTTAGGGATTTTAATATATTTTTGAAAGAAGTTGGTTTATATTTTTTGTTTAGTGTGTTTGGGCACACAAAATGTCATTCTGTTAGAAAAGAGTAATAGAATTTAAACATATCCAATCTTTTTGGATATGCGCATTAGCAGCAATAATCTTAAGTTCTTCATTTAGACCCTGTTTTTTTTATTTAATAACGTGAATAATACAAAATTTAATAAATAAACTCTAGACCAAGGCATCGCTAATTGTAATTAGAAACGAGTGCCCATTGTGTTTAAAAATAGTTCCCAACTTGTTATGGCTACTAAATGTCCACTAAACTAGTGGACAGGAAGTCCCGTGAATTCAGTTAATAAATGTGTTCATATTTGTGTTGGTGCACGAAAAGTGGTTTCATGCGGTGCGCAGGTAAACAATCTACATCCAGAAAGTATAAAATCACAAATAAGACTAAATATATTTGTTGTTTAGGGATTTTAATATATTGTTGAAAGAAGTACGTTTATATTTTCGTTTTTTTATTTTAATAATGTGAAAAATACAAAATCTAATAAGTAAACTCTAGACCAAGGCATCGGTAATTGAAATTAGAAACTAGTGCCCATTGTGTTTAAAAATAATTCCCAACTTTTTATGGCTTATAATTTCACTATACGTTCCGTCCAACAGTATATAAACTAGTGGACAGGAAGTCCCGCGAATTCAGTTAATAAATGTGTTCATCTTTGTGTTGGTGCACGAAAAGTGGTTTCATGCGGTGCGCAAATAAACAATCTACATCCAGAAAGTATAAAATCACAGAGAGGACTAAATATATTTGTTGTTTAGGGATTTTAATATATTTTTGAAAGAAGTACGCTTATATTATTGTTTCTTATATAATGATGTGAAAAATACAAAATTTAATAAGTAAACTCTAGACCAAGGCATCGGTAATTGTAATTAGAAACGAGTGCCCATTGTGTTTAAAAATAATTCCCAACTTGTTATGGGTTATATTTCAGTCTACGTTCCCTCTAACAGCCTTTAAACTAGTGGACAGGAAGTTCCGTGAATTGAGTTAATAAATGTGTTCATGTTTGTGTTGGTGCACGAAAAGTGGTTTCATGCGGTGCGCAGATAAACAATCTACATCCAGAAAGTATAAAATCACAGATAAGACTAAATATATTTGTTGTTTAGGGATTTTAATATATTTTTGAAAGATGTACGTTTATATTTTTGTTTTTTTTATTTAATAATGTGAATAATACAAAATTTAATAAGTAAATTCTAGACCAAGGCATCGGTAATTGTAATTAGAAACGAGTGCCCATTGTGTTTTAAAATAGTTCCCAACTTGTTATGGCTTATATTTCACTATACGTTCCCTCTAACAGCCTTTAAACTAGTGGACAGGAAGTTCCGTGAATTGAGTTAATAAATGTATTCATGTTTGTGTTGGTGCACGAATGGTGGTTTCAGGCGGTGCCCAGATAAACAATCTACATCCACAAAGTATAAAATCACAGATAAGAATATATATGTTTGTTGTTTAGGGATATTAAAATATTATTTTTAAAGAAGTACGTTTATATTTTTGTTTTTTTTATATAATTATGTGAAAAATACAAAATTGAATAAGTAAACTCTAGACCAAGGCATCGGTAATTGTAATTAGAAACGAGTGCCCATTGTGTTTAAAAATAGTTCCCAACTTGTTATGGCTTATATTTCACTATACGTTCCGTCCAACAGTATATAAACTGGTGGACAGGAAGTTCCGTGAATTGAGTTAATAAATGTTTTCATGTTTGTGTTGGTGCACGAAAAGTGGTTTCATGCAGTGCGCAGATAAACAATCTACATCCACAAAGTATAAAATCACAGATGAGAATATATATGTTTGTTGTTTAGGGATTTTAATATATTTTTGAAAGAAGTTGGATTATATTTTTTGTTGAGTGTGTTTGGGCACACAAAATGTCAATCTGTTAGAAAAGAGTAATAGAATTTAAACATATCCAATCTTTTTGGATATGCGCATTAGCAGCAATAATCTTAAGTTCTTCATTTATACCCTGTTTTTTTTATTTAATAACGTGAATAATACAAAATTTAATAAATAAACTCTAGACCAAGGCATCGCTAATTGTAATTAGAAACGGGTGCCCATTGTGTTTAAAAATAGTTCCCAACTTGTTATGGCTACTAAATGTCCACTAAACTAGTGGACAGGAAGTCCCGTGAATTCAGTTAATAAATGTGTTCATATTTGTGTTGGTGCACGAAAAGTGGTTTCATGCGGTGCATAGGTAAACAATCTACATCCAGAAAGTATAAAATCACAAATAAGACTAAATATATTTGTTGTTTAGGGATTTTAATATATTGTTGAAAGAAGAACGTTTATATTTTCGTTTTTTTATTTTAATAATGTGAAAAATACAAAATCTAATAAGTAAACTCTAGACCAAGGCATCGGTAATTGAAATTAGAAACTAGTGCCCATTGTGTTTAAAAATAGTTCCCAACTTGTTATGGCTTATATTTTACTATACGTTCCCTCTAACAACCTTTAAACTAGTGGATAGGAAGTTCCGTGAATTGAGTTAATAAATGTGTTCATCTTTGTGTTGGTGCACGAAAAGTGGTTTCATGCGGTGCGCAAATAAACAATCTACATTCAAAAAGTATAAAATCACAGATAGGACTAAATACATTTGTTGTTTACGGATTTAAATATATTTTTGAAAGAAGTACGTAAGCCACAATAATATAAGTATTATTGTTTCTTATAAAATGATGTGAAAAATTCAAAATTTAATAAGTAAACTCTAGACCAAGGCATCGGTAATTGTAATTAAAAACGAGTGCCCATTGTGTTTAAAAATAATTCCCAACTTGTTATGGGTTATATTTCAGTCTACGTTCCCTCTAACAGCCTATAAACTAGTGGACAGGAAGTTCCGTAAATTCAGTTATTAAATGTGTTCATGTTTGTGTTGGTGCACGAAAAATGGTTTCATGCGGTGCGCAGATAACAATCTACATCCAGATAGTAGAAAATCACAGATAAGAATAAATATGTTTGTTGTTTAAGGATTTTAATATATTTTTGAAAGAAGTTGATTTATATTTTTGTTGAGTGTGTTTGGGCACACAAAAGGTCAATCTGTTTGAAAAGAGTAATAGAATTTAAACATATCCAATCTTTTTGGATATGCGCATTAGCAGCAATAACCTTAAGTTCTTCATTTAGACCCTGTTTTTTTATTTAATAACGTGAATTATACAAAATTTAATAAGTAAACTCTAGAACAAGGCATCGGTAATTGTAATTAGAAACGAGTGCCCATTGTGTTTACAAATAGTTCCCAACTTGTTATGGCTTATATTTCACTATACGTTCCGTCCAACAGTATATAAACTAGTGGACAGGAAGTTCCGTAAATTCAGTTATGTGTTCATGTTTGTGTTGGTGCACGAAAAATGGTTTCATGCGGTGCGCAGATAACAATCTACATCCAGAAAGTATAAAATCACAAATAAGACTAAATATATTTGTTGTTTAGGGATTTTAATATATTGTTGAAAGAATTACGTTTATATTTTCGTTTTTTTATTTTAATAATGTGAAAAATACAAAATCTAATAAGTAAACTCTAGACCAAGGCATCGGTCATTGTAATTAGAAACGAGTGCCCATTGTGTTTCAAAATAGTTCCCAACTTGTTATGGCTTATATTTCACTATACGTTCCGTCCAACAGTATATAAACTAGTGGACAGGAAGTTCCGTGAATTGAGTTAATAAATGTGTTCATGTTTGTGTTGGTGCACGAAAAGTGGTTTCATGCGGTGCGCAGATAAACAATCTACATCCACAAAGTATAAAATCACAGATGAGAATATATATGTTTGTTGTTTAAGGATTTTAATATTTTTTGAAAGAAGTTGGTTTATATTTTTTTTGAGTGTGTTTGGGCACACAAAATGTCAATCTGTTAGAAAAGAGTAATAGAATTTAAACATATCCAATCTTTTTGGATATGCGCATTAGCAGCACTAATCTTAAGTTCTTCATATATACACTGTTTTTTTTATTTAATTACGTGAATAATACAAAATTTAATAAATAAGCTCTAGACCAAGGCATCGTTCATTGTAATTAGAAACGAGTGCCCATTGTGTTTAAAAATAGTTCCCAACTTGTTATGGCTTATATTTTACTATACGTTCCCTCTAACAGCCTTTAAACTAGTGGATAGGAAGTTCCGTGAATTGAGTTAATAAATGTGTTCATCTTTGTGTTGGTGCACGAAAAGTGGTTTCATGCGGTGCGCAAATAAACAATCTACATTCAGAAAGTATAAAATCACAGATAGGACTAAATATATTTGTTGTTTAGGGATTTAAATATATTTTTGAAAGAAGTACGTAAGCCACAATAATATAAGTATTATTGTTTCTTCTATAATGATGTGAAAAATTCAAAATTTAATAAATAAACTCTAGACCAAGGCATCGGTAATTGTAATTAGAAACGAGTGCCCATTGTGTTTAAAAATAGTTCCCAACTTGTTATGGTTTATATTTCACTATACGTTCCCTCTAACAGTCTTTAAACTAGTGGACAGGAAGTCCCGCGAATTCAGTTAATAAATGTGTTCATCTTTGTGTTGGTGCACGAAAAGTGGTTTCATGCAGTGCGCAAATAAACAATCTACATCCAGAAAGTATAAAATCACAGATAGGACTAAATATATTTGTTGTTTGGGGATTTAAATATATTTTTGAAAGAAGTACGTAAGCCACAATAATATAAGTATTATTGTTTCTTCTATAATGATGTGAAAAATTCAAAATTTAATAAATAAACTCTAGACCAAGGCATCGGTAATTGTAATTAGAAACGAGTGCCCATTGTGTTTAAAAATAGTTCCCAACTTGTTATGGTTTATATTTCACTATACGTTCCGTCCAACAGTATATAAACTAGTGGACAGGAAGTCCCGCGAATTCAGTTAATAAATGTGTTCATGTTTGTGTTGGAGCACGAAAAGTGGTTTCATGCGGTGCGCATTTGTGGTTTCACAAATAAGACTAAATATATTTGTTGTTTAGGGATTTTAATATATTGTGGAAAGAAGTACGTTTATATTTTCGTTTTTTTATTTTAATAATGTGAAAAATACAAAATCTAATAAGTAAACTCTAGACCAAGGCATCGGTAATTGAAATTAGAAACGAGTGCCCATTGTGTTTTAAAATAATTCCCAACTTGTTATGGCTTATAATTTCACTATACGTTCCCTCTAACAGTCCATAAACTAGTGGACAGGAAGTTCCGTGAATTCAGTTAATAAATGTGTTCATGTTTGTGTTGGAGCACGAAAAGTGGTTTCATGCGTTGCGCAGATAAACAATCAACATCCAGAATGTATAAAATCACAGATAAGACTAAATATATTTGTTGTTTAGGTATTTTAATATATTTTTGAAAGATGTACGTTTATATTTTTGTTTTTCTTATTTAATAATGTGAAAAATAAAAAATTTAATAAGTAAACTCTAGACCAAGGCATCGGTAATTGTAATTAGAAACGAGTGCCCATTGTGTTTAAAAATAGTTCCCAACTTGTTATGGTTTATATTTCACTATACGTTCCCTCTAACAGTCTTTAAACTAGTGGACAGGAAGTCCCGCGAATTCAGTTAATAAATGTGTTCATCTTTGTGTTGGTGCACGAAAAGTGGTTTCATGCAGTGCGCAAATAAACAATCTACATCCAGAAAGTATAAAATCACAGATAGGACTAAATATATTTGTTGTTTGGGGATTTTAATATATTTTTGAAAGAAGTACGCTTATATTATTGTTTCTTATATAATGATGTGAAAAATACAAAATTTAATAAGTAAACTCTAGACCAAGGCATCGGTAATTGTAATTAGAAACGAGTGCCCATTGTGATTAAAAATAATTCCCAACTTGTTATGGTTATATTTCAGTCTACGTTCCCTCTAACAGCCTATAAACTAGTGGACAGGAAGTTCCGTAAATTCAGTTATTAAATGTGTTCATGTTTGTGTTGGTGCACGAAAAAAGGTTTCATTCGGTGCGCAGATAACAATCTACATCCAGATAGTAGAAAATCACAGATAAGAATAAATATGTTTGTTGTTTAAGGATTTTAATATATTATTGAAAGAAGTTGGTTTATATTTTTTGTTGAGTGTGTTTGGGCACACAAAAGGTCAATCTGTTTGAAAAGAGTAATAGAATTTAAACATATCCAATCTTTTTGGATATTCGCATTAGCACCAATAACCCTAAGTTCTTCATTTAGACCCTGTTTTTTTTATTTAATAACGTGAATTATACAAAATTTAATAAGTAAACTCTAGAACAAGGCATCGGTAATTGTAATTAGAAACGAGTGCCCATTGTGTTTAAAAATAGTTCCCAACTTGTTATGGCTTATATTTCACTATACGTTCCGTCCAACAGTATATAAACTAGTGGACAGGAAGTTCCGTAAATTCAGTTAATAAATGTGTTCATGTTTGTGTTGGTGTGGTTTCATGCGGTGCGCAGGTAAACAATCTACATCAAGAATGTATAAAATCACAGATAAGACTAAATATATTTGTTGTTTAGGTATTTTAATATATTTTTGAAAGATGTACGTTTATATTTTCGTTTTTTTATTTTAATAATGTGAAAAATACAAAATCTAATAAGTAAACTCTAGACCAAGGCATCGGTAATTGAAATTAGAAACGAGTGCCCATTGTGTTTTAAAATAATTCCCAACTTGTTATGGCTTATAATTTCACTATACGTTCCCTCTAACAGTCTATAAACTAGTGGACAGGAAGTTCCGTGAATTCAGTTAATAAATGTGTTCATGTTTGTGTTGGAGCACGAAAAGTGGTTTCATGCGGTGCGCAGATAAACAATCAACATCCAGAATGTATAAAATCACAGATAAGACTAAATATATTTGTTGTTTAGGTATTTTAATATATTTTTGAAAGATGTACGTTTATATTTTTGTTTTTCTTATTTAATAATGTGAAAAATAAAAAATTTAATAAGTAAACTCTAGACCAAGGCATCGGTAATTGTAATTAGAAACGAGTGCCCATTGTGTTTAAAAGTAGTTCCCAACTTGTTATGGCTTATATTTCACTATACGTTCCCTCTAACAGTCTTTAAACTAGTGGACAAGAAGTTCCGTGAATTGAGTTAATAAATGTGTTCATCTTTGTGTTGGTGCACGAAAAACGGTTTCATGCGGTGCGCAGATAAGCAATCTACATCCAGAAAGTATAAAATCACAGATAAGAATAAATATGTTTGTTGTTTAAGGATTTTAATATATTTTTGAAAGAAGTACGCTTATATTATTGTTTCTTATATAATGATGTGAAAAATACAAAATTTAATAAGTAAACTCTAGACCAAGGCATCGGTAATTGTAATTAGAAACGAGTGCCCATTGTGTTTAAAAATAATTCCCAACTTGTTATGGTTATATTTCAGTCTACGTTCCCTCTAACAGCCTATAAACTAGTGGACAGGAAGTTCCGTAAATTCAGTTATTAAATGTGTTCATGTTTGTGTTGGTGCACGAAAAAAGGTTTCATTCGGTGCGCAGATAACAATCTACATCCAGATAGTAGAAAATCACAGATAAGAATAAATATGTTTGTTGTTTAAGGATTTTAATATATTTTTGAAAGAAGTTGGTTTATATTTTTTGTTGAGTGTGTTTGGGCACACAAAGGGTCAATCTGTTAGAAAAGAGTAATAGAATTTAAACATATCCAATCTTTTTGGATATGCGCTTTAGCAGCAATAACCCTAAGTTCTTCATTTAGACCCTGTTTTTTTTATTTAATAACGTGAATTATACAAAATTTAATAAGTAAACTCTAGACCAAGGCATCGGTAATTGTAAATAGAAACGAGTGCCCATTGTGTTTAAAAATAGTTCCCAACTTGTTATGGTTTATATTTCACTATACGTTCCCTCTAACAGTCTATAAACTAGTGGACAGGAAGTCCCGCGAATTCAGTTAATAAATGTGTTCATCTTTGTGTTGGTGTGGTTTCATGCGGTGCGCAGGTAAACAATCTACATCAAGAAAGTATAAAATCACAAATAAGACTAAATATATTTGTTGTTTAGGGATTTTAATATATTGTTGAAAGAAGTACGTTTATATTTTCGTTTTTTTTTTTTTATAATGTGAAAAATACAAAATTTAATAGGTAAACTCTAGACCAAGGCATCGGTAATTGTAATTAGAAACGAGTGCCCATTGTGTTTAAAAATAGTTCCCAACTTGTTATGGCTTATATTTCACTATACGTTCCCTCTAACAGTCTTTAAACTAGTGGTTATGAAGTTCCGTGAATTGAGTTAATAAAGGTGTTCATCTTTGTGTTGGTGCACGAAAAGTGGTTTCATGCGGTGCGCAAATAAACAATCTACATCCAGAAAGTATAAAATCACAAATAGGACTAAATATATTTGTTGTTTAGGGATTTTAATATATTTTTGAAAGAAGTACGCTTATATTATTGTTTCTTATATAATGATGTGAAAAATACAAAATCTAATAAGTAAACTCTAGACCAAGGCATCGGTATTTGAAATTAGAAACTAGTGCCCATTGTGTTTAAAAATAATTCCCAACTTGTTATGGCTTATAATTTCACTATACGTTCCCTCTAACAGTACATAAACTAGTGGACAGGAAGTTCCGTGAATTCAGTTAATAAATGTGTTCATGCTTGTGTTGGTAAGTAAGTTGGTAAGTAAACTCTAGACCAAGGCATCGGTAATTGTAATTAGAAACGAGTGCCCATTGTGTTTAAAAATAGTTCCCAACTTGTTATGGCTTATATTTCAATATACGTCCCTCTAACAGTCTTTAAACTAGTGGACAGGAAGTCCCGCGAATTCAGTTAATAAATGTGTTCATCTTTGTATTGGTGCACGAAAAGTAGTTTCATGCGGTGCGCATATAAACAATCTACATCCAGAAAGTATAAAATCACAGATAAGACTAAATATATTTGTTGTTTAGGGATTTTAATATATTTTTGAAAGAAGTACGCTTATATTATTGTTTCTTATATAATGATTTGAAAAATACAAATTTAA